>NC_091012.1:5292500-5380000 GCF_041146395.1 Eulemur rufifrons | reverse complement strand
GCTTTCTAAACTCTAAGAAAGCAAGAAGTCTGAGAATTAGATTTAGGGTTAGGATTCTGGTTAGGGTTAAGGATGAAGTTTAGTGTTAGGGTGAGGGCTTAGGGTTAGGGATTAGGGTTAGGGTTAAAGGTTACTCTTAGGTTTAACGGTTACACTTTGGTTTAGGGTTGAGGTTTACGGTTAGGGTTAAGATGAGGGGTTAAGGTTTGGTACAGGGTTAGGGTTAAGTGTTAGGTGTATGGTTGAAGATTAGGATTAGGGTTAGGATTAAAGGTTAGCGTGAGAGTTAACGCTTAGGGTTAAGTTTAAGAGTTAGGGTTTAGGGTTAGGGTTAGGGTTAGTTTTAGGGTTAGAATTATGTGCTATGGTTTGTGTTAGAGGTTAGGGTTAGGTTTACTGGTCACGGTTAGGGTTACGTTTAGCGGGTAGCATTAGGGTTAGGGTTAGGGTTAAGGGATAGGATTAGGGATAAGTGTTGGGCTTAGGGTTAGGGTTTAGTGTTAGGGTTAGCATTAAGGATTAGGGTTAGGGTCAGGGTTAAATGTTTGGGTGCGGTTAATGGTTAGGGTCAGGTTTAAGGTTCACAGATAGGGTTAGTGTTAAGGGTTACGGGTAGGTTTAGGGTTCAGGGTTAGTGTTAGCATTAGGGCTTAAGGTTAGGATTAGGCGGTAGGTTAGATTTAGGGTTAGATCTAGGCGTTAGGGTAAGGGCTAGCGTTAGGTTTAAGAGATAGGGTTAGGTTTAATGCTTAGGATTAGGGTTAGGGTTTGGGGTTAAAGTAAGTTTTAGGGGTTATGTTTAAGGATCCAAGGTTAGGGTTATTTTTAGCTGTAGTGTTAGGGTTAGGGATAAGGGGTCCCATTAGCATTAAGCGTCTTCCTTACTGTAGGGTTAAGTGTTAGGCTTAGAGTTAAAGGTTAAGGTTGGGGTCAGTGTTAAGATTTAGGGTGAGGGTTAACCGTTAAGGTAAAGGTTAAGCGTTAGGGTTAGGGATTAGTGATTAGGGTTTTTGGTTAGTGTTAGGGTTAGCGGTTAGGTGTTAGTGTTTTATGAAGGGGTATGGTTAGAATTAGGATTGGGGTTAGAGTTAGGGTGAGGTGTAGGGGTTAGGTTTTGGGTTAGTTTTAGGGTAAAAGGATAGGATTAGGGTTACGGGTTGGGCTTAGGTTTAGGGTTAAAGTTTACTGCTAGGGTTAGTGATAGGGTTCAGGGTTAGCTTTAGGGGTTCTGGTTAGGGTTAGGTGTTAGGTTAGTGTCAGGGTTAGGTCTAGTCATGAGGGTAAGGTTTAGGGTTAGCTTTAAGAGCTAGGGTTAGGTTTAATGGTTAGGATTAGGATTAGGGTTAAGGGTTCGGGTAAGGCTTAGGGGTTAGGGTGAAGGGTTAGGAGCAAGGGTTAGGGTTTTTGTTAGGCTTGGCGTTGGGGTTAGAAGTAAGGGTTACTGTCAGTGTTAGGGTTGTAGGTAGGGTTACGGTTAGGGTTAGCGGTTTAGAATTAGGGTTAGGGATTAGGTGTCACAGTGATGACTAGGAGATAGGGTTAGAATTATGGGATAGGGGTTGTTCTCAGGAAATGGGTTATGCATTAACGTTAGGATAAGAGGTTAAAGATAGGCGCACGGTGAGGTTTACGTGTTAAGGGGAGAAATAGGAACAGGGTTGGGTGTTATGTTCAGGGTTAGGGTTATCTGTTAAAGGTATTGTTTATGCTTAGCGCACGGGCCCTGTCTGCATTAGGCGGGCAGGGGGAGTTTAGGGGGCTGGGATTGTACCCGGGAACCCACTCTATCATACTCTGGGTATGGGCCCGTGGGTTTCATGCAGGACACAGTGGTAGAGCCTCCTTTCACGCATGGCATGGGAGGATTGCAGGCTTTCTAAACTCTAAGGAAGCAAGAAGTCTGAGAATTAGATTTAGGGTTAGGATTCTGGTTAGGGTTAAGGATGAAGTTTAGTGTTAAGGTGAGGGCTTAGGGTTATGGAATAGGGTTAGGGTTAAAGGTTACTCTTAGGTTTAACAGTTACACTTTGGTTTAGGGTTGAGGTTTAAGGTTAGGGTTAAGATGAGGGGTTAGGGTTTGGTACAGGGTTAGGGTTAAATGTTAGGTTTAGGGTTGAAGATTAGAATTAGGGTTAGGATTAAAGGTTAGCGTGAGAGTTAACGCTTAGGGTTAAGCTTAAGAGTTAGGGTTTAGGGTTAGGGTTAGGGTTAGCGTTAGCTTTAGGGTTAGAGTTATGTGCTATGGTTTTTGTTACAGGTTAGGGTTAGGTTTACTGGTCACGGTTAGGGTTACGTTTAGGGGGTAACATTAGGGTTAGGGTTAGGGTTAAGGGATAGGATTAGGGTTAAGTGTTGGGCTTAGGGTTAGGGTTAAGTGTTAGGGTTAGCATTAAGGATTAGGGTTAGGGTCAGGGTTAAATGCTTGGGTGCGGGTAATGGTTAGGGTCAGGGTTAAGGTTCACGGATAGGGTTAGTGTTAAGGGTTACGGGTAGGTTTAGGGTTCAGGGTTAGTGTTAGTATTAGGGCTTAAGTTTAGGATTAGGCGGTAGGTTAAATTTAGGGTTAGATCTAGGCGTTAGGGTAAGGGCTAGCGTTAGGGTTAAGAGATAGGGTTAGGTTTAATGCTTAGGATTAGGGTTAGGATTTGGGGTTAAAGTAAGTGTTAGGGGTTAGGTGTAAGGATCAAAGGTTAGGGTTATTTTTAGCTGTAGTGTTAGGGTTAGGGATAAGGGATCCCATTAGCATTAAGGGTCTTCCTTACTGTAGGGTTAAGGGTTAGGCTTAGAGTTAAAGGTTAAGGTTAGGGTCAGTGTTAAGATTTAGGATGAGGGTTAACGGTTAGGGTAAAGGTTAAGCGTTAGGGTTAGGGATTAGTGATTAGGGTTTTTGGTTAGTGTTAGGGTTAGCGGTTAGGAGTTAGTGTTTTATGAAGGGGTATGGTTAGAATTAGGATTGGGGTTAGAGTTAGGGTGAGGTATAGGGGTTAGGTTTAGGGGTTAGTTTTAGGGTAAAAGGATAGGATTAGGGTTACGGGTTGGGCTTAGGTTTAGGTTTAAAGTTTACTGCTAGGGTTAGGGATAGGGTTCAGCGTTAGCTTTAGGAGTTCTGGTTAGGGGTAGGTGTTAGGTTAGTGTCAGGGTTAGGTCTAGTCGTGAGGGTAAGGTTTAGGGTTAGCTTTAAGAGCTAGGGTTAGGTTTAATGGTTAGGATTAGGATTAGGGTTAAGGGTTAGGGTAAGGCTTAGGGGTTAGGGTGAAGGGTTAGGGTCAAGGGTTAGGGTTTTTGTTAGGCATAGCGTTGGGGTTAGAAGTAAGGGTTACTGTCAGTGTTAGGGTTGTAGGTAGGGTTACGGTTAGGGTTAGCGGTTTAAAATTAGGGTTAGGGATTAGGTGTCACAGTGATGACTAGGAGATAGGGTTAGAATTATGGGATGGGGTTGTTCTCAGGAAATGGGTTATGCATTAACGTTAGGATAAGAGGTTAAAGTTAGGCGCACGGTGAGGTTTACGTGTTAAGGGGAGAAATAGGAACAGGGTTGGGTGTTATGTTCAGGGTTAGGGTTATCTGTTAAAGGTATTGTTTATGCTTAGCGCACGGGCCCTGTCTGCATTAGGCAGGCGGGGGGAGTTTAGGGGGCTGGGATTGTACCCGGGAACCCACTCTATAATACTCTGGGTATGGGCCCGTGGGTTTCATGCAGGACACAGTGGTAGAGCCTCCTTCACGCATGGCATGGGAGGATTGCAGGCTTTCTAAACTCTAAGAAAGCAAGAAGTCTGAGAATTAGATTTAGGGTTAGGATTCTGGTTAGGGTTAAGGATGAAGTTTAGTGTTAGGGTGAGGGCTTAGGGTTAGGGATTAGGGTTAGGGTTAAAGGTTACTCTTAGGTTTAACGGTTACACTTTGGTTTAGAGTTGAGGATAACGGTTAGGGTTAAGATGAGGGGTTAGGGTTTGGTACAGGGTTAGGGTTAAGTGTTAGGTTTAGGGTTGAAGATTAGGATTAGGGTTAGGATTAAAGGTTAGCGTGAGAGTTAACGCTTAGGGTTAAGGTTAAGAGTTAGGGTTTAGGGTTAGGGTTAGGGTTAGGGTTAGTTTTAGGGTTAGAGTTATGTGCTATGGTTTGTGTTAGAGGTTAGGGTTAGGTTTACTGGTCACGGTTAGGGTTACGTTTAGGGGGTAGCATTAGGGTTAGGGTTAAGGTTAAGGGATAGGATTAGGGTTAAGTGTTGGGCTTAGGGTTAGGGTTTAGTGTTAGGTTTATCATTAAGGATTAGGGTTAGAATCAGGGTTAAATGCTTGGGTGCGGGTAATGGTTAGGGTCAGGGTTAAGGTTCACAGATAGGGTTAGTGTTAAGGGTTACGGGTAGGTTTAGGGTTCAGGGTTAGTGTTAGCATTAGGGCTTAAGGTTAGGATTAGGCGGTAGGTTAGATTTAGGGTTAGATCTAGGCGTTACGGTAAGGGCTAGCGTTAGGGTTAAGAGATAGGGTTACGTTTAATGCTTAGGATTAGGGTTAGGATTTGGGGTTAAAGTAAGTGTTAGGGGTTAGGTTTAAGGATCAAAGGTTAGGGTTATTTTTAGCTGTAGTGTTAGAGTTAGGGATAAGGGAACCCATTAGCATTAAGGGTCTTCCTTACTGTAGGGTTAAGGGTTAGGCTTAGAGTTAAAGGTTAAGGTTAGGGTCAGTGTTAAGATTTAGGGTGAGGGTTAACGGTTAGGGTAAAGGTTAAGCGTTAGGGTTAGGGATTAGTGATTAGGGTTTTTGGTTAGTGTTAGGGTTAGCGGTTAGGAGTTCGTGTTTTATGAAGGGGTATGGTTAGAATTAGGATTGGGGTTAGAGTTAGGGTGAGGTATACGGGTTAGGTTTAGGGGATAGTTTTAGGGTAAAAGGATAGGATTAGGGTTGCGGGTTGGGCTTAGGTTTAGGGTTAAAGTTTACTGCTTGGGTTAGGGATAGGGTTCAGGGTTAGCTTTAGGGGTTCTGGTTAGGGTTATGCGTTAGGTTAGTGTCAGGGTTAGGTCTAGTCGTGAGGGTAAGGTTTAGGGTTAGCTTTAAGAGCTAGGGTTAGGTTTAATGGTTAGGATTAGGATTATGGTTAAGGGTTAGGGTAAGGCTTAGGGGTTAGGGTGAAGGGTTAGGGTCAAGGGTTAGGGTTTTTGTTAGGCATAGCGTTGGGGTTAGAAGTAAGGGTTACTGTCAGTGTTAGGGTTGTAGGTAGGGTTACGGTTAGGGTTAGCGGTTTAGAATTAGGGTTAGGGATTAGGTGTCACAGTGATGACTAGGAGATAGGGTTAGAATTATGGGATAGGGGTTGTTCTCAGGAAATGGGTTATGCATTAACGTTAGGATAAGAGGTTAAAGTTAGGCGCACGGTGAGGTTTACGTGGTAAGGGGAGAAATAGGAACAGGGTTGGGTGTTATGTTCAGGGTTAGGGTTATCTGTTAAAGGTATTGTTTATGCTTAGCGCACGGGCCCTGTCTGCATTAGGCGGGCGGGGGGAGTTTAGGGGGCTGGGATTGTACCCGGGAACCCACTCTATCATACTCTGGGTATGGGCCCGTGGGTTTCATGCAGGACACAATGGTAGAGCCTCCTCTCACGCATGGCATGGAGGATTGCAGGCTTTCTAAACTCTAGGAAAGCAAGAAGTCTGAGAATTAGATTTAGGTTTAGGATTATGGTTAGGGTTAAGGATGAAGTTTTGAGTTAGGGTGAGGGCTTAGGGTTAGGCATTAGGGTTATGGTTAAAGGTTACTCTTAGGTTTAACGGCTACACTTTGGTTTAGGGTTGAGGTTTACGGTTAGGGTTAAGATGAGGGGTTAGGGTTTGGTACAGGGTTAGGGTTAAGTGTTAGGTTTAGGGTTGAAGATTAGGATTAGGGTTAGGATTAAAGGTTAGCGTGAGAGTTAACGCTTAGGGTTAAGGTTAAGAGTTAGGGTTGAGGGTTAGGGTTAGGCTTAGGGTTAGTTTAAGGTTAGAGTTATGTGCTATGGTTTGTGTTAGAGGTTAGGGTTAGGTTTACTGGTCACGGTTAGGGTTACGTTTAGGGAGTAGCATTAGGGTTAGGGTTAGGGTTAAGGGATAGGATTAGGGTTAAGTGTTGGGATTAGGGTTAGGGTTTAGTGTTAGGGTGAGCATTAAGGATTAGGGTTAGGGTCAGGGTTAAATGCTTGGGTGCGGGTAATGATTAGGGTCAGGGTTAAGGTTCACGGATAGGGTTAGCGTTAAGGTTTACGGGTAGGTTTAGGGTTCAGGGTTAGTGTTAGCATTAGGGCTTAAGGTTAGGATCAGGTGGTAGGTTAGATTTAGGGTTAGATCTAGGCGTTAGGGTAAGGGCTAGCGTTAGGGTTAAGAGATAGGGTTAGGTTTATTCCTTAGGAGTAGGGTTAGGGTTTGGGGTTAAAGTAAGTGTTAGGGGTTAGGTTTAAGGATCCAAGGTTAGGGTTATTTTTAGCTGTAGTGTTAGGGTTAGGGATAAGGGATCCCATTAGCCTTAAGGGTCTGCCATACTGTAGGGTTAATATTTAGGCTTAGAGTTAAAGGTTAAGGTTAGGGTGAGTGTTAAGATTTAGGGTGAGGGTTAACGGTTAGGGTAAAGGTTAAGCGTTAGGGTTAGGGATTAGTGATTAGGGTTTTTGGTTAGTGTTAGGGTTAGCGGTTAGGAGTTAGTGTTTTATGAAGGGGTATGGTTAGAATTAGGATTGGGGTTAGAGTTAGGGTGAGGTATAGGTGTTAGGTTTAGGGGTTAGGTTTAGGGTAAAAGGATAGGATTAGGGTTACGGGTTGGGCTTAGGTTTAGGGTTAAAGTTTACTGCTAGGGTTAGGGATAGGGTTCAGGGTTAGCTTTAGGGGTTCTGGTTAGGGTTAGGTGTTAGGTTAGTGTCAGGATTAGGTCTAGTCGTGAGGGTAAGGTTTAGGGTTAACTTTAAGAGCTAGGGTTAGGTTTAATGGTTAGGATTAGGATTAAGGTTAAGGGTTAGGGTAAGGCTTAGGGGTTAGGGTGAAGGGTTAGGGTCAAGGGTTAGGGTTTTTGTTAGGCATAGCGTTGGGGTTAGTAGTAAGGGTTACTGTCAGTGTTAGGGTTGTAGGTAGGGTTACGGTTAGGGTTAGCGGTTTAGAATTAGGGTTAGGGATTAGGTGTCACAGTGATGACTAGGAGATAGGGTTAGAATTATGGGATAGGGGTTGTTCTCAGGAAATGGGTTATGCATTAACGTTAGGATAAGAGGTTAAAGTTAGGCGCACGGTGAGGTTTACGTGTTAAGGGGAGAAATAGGAACAGGGTTGGGTGTTATGTTCAGGGTTAGGGTTATCTGTTAAAGGTATTGTTTATGTTAGCGCACGGGCCCTGTCTGCATTAGGCGGGCGGGGGGAGTTTAGGGGGCTGGGATTGTACCCGGGAACCCACTCTATCATACTCTGGGTATGGGCCCGTGGGTTTCATGCAGGACACAGTGGTAGAGCCTCCTTTCACGCATGGCATGGGAGGATTGCAGGCTTTCTAAACTCTAAGAAAGCAAGAAGTCTGAGAATTAGATTTAGGGTTAGGATTATGGTTAGGGTTAAGGATGAAGTTTAGTGTTAGGGTGAGGCCTTAGGGTTAGGTATTAGGGTTAGGGTTAAAGGTTACTCTTAGGTTTAACGGTTACACTTTGGTTTAGGGTTTAGGTTTACGGTTAGGGTTAAGATGAGGGGTTAGGGTTTGGTAGACGTTTAGGGTTAAGTGTTAGGTTTAGGGTTGAAGATTAGGATTAGGGTTAGGATTAAAGGTTAGCGTGAGAGTTAACGCTTAGGGTTAAGGTTAAGAGTTAGGGTTTACGGTTAGGCTTAGGGTTAGATTTAGGGTTAGAGTTATGTGCTATGGTTTGTGTTAGGGGTTAGGGTTAGGTTTACTGTTCACGGTTAGGGTTGGGTTTAGGGGTTAGCATTAGGGTTAGGGATTAGGTTTAGGGTAAGGGTCTAGAGTTAATGTTGGGCTTTAGGCTCGGGGCTTAGGTTCAGGGTCAGGGGTTAGCGTTGGTGGTAGGGCTTAGCTTTAGCGGTCAGTTTAAGGGCACAAGACCTGGTTAATCTACGGTGAGAGGGGTGCGGTCGGGGTCACCACGAAAGCACAACATCATTCCCTGGGCCTTGGGAGAGGACCTCCATGCAGGACTCAGGCGGAGCCTCATCTCACACATGGCATGGCTGTATTGTAGGCTTGCTTCACTCTGGGAATGGAAGTAGTGTGAGAATTAGGGTTGGGGTTGGGGTTAGGGTTTTTCGTGTTAGGGGTTAGGTTTCGAGTCAGGGTTAGGTGCTAGGGATTAGTGGTTAGGGTTAGAGTTAGTGTTAGGGGTAAGGTGTTAAGTCTGGGTTAGGGGGCCAGGGTAAGGTTTAGGGTTGGAGTTAGCGTTAGGGTTAGCGGTTAGGGTTAAGGGATAGGGTTAGGATTCAGGGTGAGGGTTAGAGGGTTAACAGTTGGGGTTAGGCTTAGGGGTTAGGGATAGTGTTAGGGTTAAGGGTTAGGAGCTTGGTTCAGGTTTAAGGTTAGCATTAGGGGTTGGGGTTAGTGTTAACTGTAGGTCAGTGTTGGGGTTAGATCTCTAGGCATTAGGGTAAAGGTTAGGGTTAGGGTTAAGAGTTAGGGTTCTGTTTAATGGTTAGGACTGGGAATAGGGTTAAGGGTTAGGGTTAAGGTTAGGGGTTATGACGAAGGATCAACGGTTAGGGTTACTTTTAGGCGTAGGGTTAGGGTAAGGGGTTAGGGTTAGTGTTAGTGTTGTTGGTCGGGTTAAGGTTAGGGTTGGCGTTTCAGAAATAGGGATTAGGTGTTACGGTTATAGCTAGGAGGTAGGGTTATAATGACGGTATAGGGCTTGTTCTCAGGGTGTCATGCATTAACGTTAAGATATGGGGTTAAAGTTAGGGTTATGGTGAGGTTTACCTGTTAAGGTGAGCAGTAGGATGAGGGTTAGGTGTTATGTTGTGGGTTAGGCTTATGGGTGAGGGGTAGGGTTTATGCTTAGGGCACGGGCCCTGTATGCCCTAGGAGGCAAAGTTAGGTGTCTGTGATGGTCGCTGGGAACCCACTCTACCGCACGCAGTGTATGGGCCTCTGGGTTTCATGCAGGACACTGTGGCAGAGGCTCCTTTCACACATGGCGTGGGAGGATTGCAGGCTTTCTAAACTCTAAGAAAGCAAGAAGTCTGAGAATTAGATTTAGGGTTAGGGTTATGGTTAGGGTTAAGGATGAAGTTTAGTGTTAGGGTGAGGGCTTAGGCTTAGGGATTACGGTTAGGGTTAAAGGTTACTCTTAGATTTAACGGTTACACTTTGGTTTAGGGTTGAGGTTTAAGGTTAGGGTTAAGATGAGGGGTTAGGGTTTGGTACAGGGTTAGGGTTAAGTGTTAGGTTTAGGGTTGAAGATTAGGATTGGGGTTAGGATTAAAGGTTAGCGTGAGAGTTAACGCTTAGGGTTAAGGTTAAGAGTTAGGGTTTAGGGTTAGGGTTAGGGTTAGGGTTAGTTTTAGGGTTAGAGTTATGTGCTATGGTTTGTGTTAGAGATTAGGGTTAGGTTTACTGTTCACGGTTAGGGTTACGTTTAGGGGTTAGCATTAGGGTTAGGGTTAGGTTTAGGGTTAAGGGATAGGATTAGGGTTAAGTGTTGGGCTTAGGGTTAGGGTTTAGTGTTAGGGTTATCATTAAGGATTAGGGTTAGGGTCAGGGTTAAATGCTTGGGTGCGGGTAATGGTTAGGGTCGGGGTTAAAGTTCACGGATAGGGTTAGTGTTAAGGGTTACGGGTAGGTTTAGGGTTCAGGGTTAGCGTTAGCATTAGGGCTTAAGGTTAGGATTAGCGGGAGGTTAGATTTAGGGTTAGAACTAGACGTTAGGGTAAGGGGTAGGGTTAGGGTTAAGAGATAGGGTTAGGTTTAATGCTTAGGATTAGGGTTAGGGTTTGGGGTTAAAGTAAGTGTTAGGGGTTAGGTTTAAGGGTCAAAGGTTAGGGTTATTTTTAGCTGTAGTGTTAGGGTTAGGGATAAGGGATCCCATTAGCATTAAGGGTCTTCCTTACTGTAGGGTTAAGGGTTAGGCTTAGAGTTAAAGCTTAAGGTTAGGCTCAGTGTTAAGATTTAGGGTGAGGGTTTACGGTCAGGGTAAAGGTTAAGCGTTAGGGTTAGGGATTAGTGATTAGGGTTTTTGGTTAGTGTTAGGGTTAGCGGTTAGGAGTTCGTGTTTTATGAAGGGGTATGGTTAGAATTAGGATTGGGGTTAGAGTTAGGGTGAGGTAGAGGTGTTAGGTTTAGGGGTTAGTTTTAGGGTAAAAGGATAGGATTAGGGTTACGGGTTGGGCTTAGGTTTAGGGTTAAAATTTACTGCTAGGGTTAGGGATAGGGTTCAGGGTTAGCTTTAGGGGTTCTGGTTAGGATTAGGTGTCAGGTTAGTGTCAGGGTTAGGTCTAGTCGTGAGGGTAAGGTTTAGGGTTAGCGTTAAGAGCTAGGGTTAGGTTTAATGGTTAGGATTAGGATTAGGGTTAAGGGTTAGGGTAAGGCTTAGGGGTTAGGGTGAAGGGTTAGGGTCAAGGGTTAGGGTTTTTGTTAGGCATAGCGTTGGGGTTAGAAGTAAGGTTTACTGTCAGTGTTAGGGTTGTAGGTAGGGTTACGGTTAGGGTTAGCGGTTTAGAATTAGGGTTAGGGATTAGGTGTCACAGTGATGACTAGGAGATAGGGTTAGAATTATGGGATAGGGGTTGTTCTCAGGAAATGGGTTATGCATTAACGTTAGGATAAGAGGTTAAAGTTAGGCGCACGGTGAGGTTTACGTGTTAAGGGGAGAAATAGGAACAGGGTTGGGTGTTATGTTCAGGGTTAGGGTTATCTGTTAAAGGTATTGTTTATGCTTAGCGCACGGGCCCTGTCTGCATTAGGCGGGCGGGGGGAGTTTAGGGGGCTGGGATTGTACCCGGGAACCCACTCTATCATACTCTGGGTATGGGCCCGTGGGTTTCATGCAGGACACAGTGGTAGAGCCTCCTTTCACACATGGCATGGGAAGATTGCAGGCTTTCTAAACTCTAAGAAAGCAAGAAGTCTGAGAATTAGATTTAGGGTTAGGATTATGGTTAGGGTTAAGGATGAAGTTTAGTGTTAGGGTGAGGCATTAGGGTTAGGGTTAAAGGTTACTCTTAGGTTTAACGGCTACACTTTGGTTTAGGGTTGAGGATAACGGTTAGGGTTAAGATGAGGGGTTAGGGTTTGGTACAGGGTTAGGGTTAAGTGTTAGGTTTAGGGTTGAAGATTAGGATTAGGGTTAGGATTAAAGGTTAGCGTGAGAGTTAACGCTTAGGGTTAAGGTTAAGAGTTAGGGTTTAGGGTTAGGGTTAGGGTTAGTTTTAGGGTTAGAGTTATGTGCTATGGTTTGTGTTAGAGGTTAGGGTTAGGTTTACTGGTCACGGTTAGGGTTACGTTTAGGGGGTAGCATTAGGGTTAGGGTTAGGGTTAAGGGATAGGATTAGGGTTAAGTGTTGGGCTTAGGGTTAGGGTTTAGTGTTAAGTTTATCATTAAGGATTAGGGTTAGGGTCAGGGTTAAATGCTTGGGTGCAGGTAATGGTTAGGGTCAGGGTTAAGGTTCACGGATAGGGTTAGTGTTAAGGGTTACGGGTAGATTTAGGGTTCAGGGTTAGTGTTAGCATTAGGGCTTAAGGTTAGGATTAGGCGGTAGGTTAGATTTAGGGTTAGATCTAGGCGTTAGGGTAAGGGCTAGCTTTAGGGTTAAGAGATAGGGTTAGGTTGAATGCTTAGGAATAGGGTTAGGGTTTAGGGGTTAAAGTAAGTGTTAGGGGTTAGGTTTAAGGATCCAAGGTTAGGGTTATTTTTAGCTGTAGTGTTAGGGTTAGGGATAAGGGATCCCATTGGCATTAAGGGTTTTCCTTACTGTAGGCTTAAGGGTTAGGCTTAGAGTTAAAGGTTAAGGTTAGGGTCAGTGTTAAGATTTAGGGTGAGGGTTAACGGTTAGGGTAAAGGATAAGCGTTAGGGTTAGGGATTAGTGATTAGGGTTTGTGGTTAGTGTTAGTGTTAGCGGTTAGGAGTTAGTGTTTTATGAAGGGGTATGGTTAGAATTAGGATTGGGGTTAGAGTTAGGGTGAGGTATAGGGGTTAGGTTTAGGGGTTAGTTTTAGGGTAAAAGGATAGGATTAGGGTTACGGGTTGGGCTTAGGTTTAGGGTTAAAGTTTACTGCTGGGGTTAGGGATAGGGTTCAGGGTTATCTTTAGGGGTTCTGGTTAGGGTTAAACGCTGAACACCTGCAAATAATTTTCAACGTAGTGGTTAATTGAAAAGCTCTGCGATATACTTCTTAGAACAAGCCAGTTACCTGTTCCCACGCAAAGAGGAGTATATAGAACCATGGTGGATTTCCAGCTGATGAAGTAAAGGATTATTAAAGGAACGGGATGACCATGGGGATCATCGTCAATTCTCTGAAACAGAATCCGCCCTTTTCACCTGCCAAACACATGCCCACTTCTCCTCTCTGGGGATAATAAAAACTAACCAGCGAACTGACAGAGGGCCTGACCCCCCCATCCACATCGACCACACACAAAAAAAAACCGTACCCTCCAGCTACTAATTATAATGCTAACTTGCAAAATTTCGCTGCATTTTAAAACAATGGAAAAATGGTGGTGGGATGATACTTAGAAGAATGGCTTCTTGTCAGTCTCCACTACCAAAAATAGGCAACACCAAGTCAGCTACTCCTCAGCATAGTTATGTCCGTCGCAGCCTTCTTGGGTTTCAGGAGGCACATACAAACGTTAGCAAAATTATGGTGAAACGCTGAACACCTGCAAATAATTTTCAAAGTACTGGCTAATTTGAAAACTCTCCAGCATACTTCTTGGAACAAGCCAGGTACCTGTGCTCACGCATAGAGGAGTATATAGAAACATGGTGGAATCCCAGCTGATGAAGCAAAGGATTCTTAAAGGAATAAGATGACCATGCGGATCCTGTTTAATTCTCTGAAACAGAATCTGCACTTTTCACCTGCCAAACACATGCCCACTACTCTTCTCTGGGGATAATAAAAACAAACCAGCGATCTGACAGAGGGCCTGAACACCCATCCTGACCGACCCCACCAAAAAAAAAAAGTACCCTCAGCTACTAATTATAATGCCAATTTGCAAAATTTCCCTGCATTTTTAAACAATGGAGAAATGATATTGGGATGATACTTAGAGGAATGGCTTCTTGTCAGGCTCCACTAAAAAAATAGGCAACACGAATTCAGCTACGCCTCAGCATACTTATATCCGTGGCAGTCATATTGGGTTTCAGGAGACACATACAAACGTTATAAGAATTATGGTGAAACGCTGAAAACCTGCAATAGATTTTCAACGTACTGCTTAATTGAAAAGCTCTGCGGCATACTTCTTGGAACAAGCCAGTTACCTGTTCCCACGCAAAGAGGAGTATATAGAACCATGGTGGATTTCCAGCTGATGAAGTAAAGGATTATTAAAGGAACGGGATGACCATGGGGATCATCGTTAATTATCTGAAACAGAATCCGCCCTATTCACCTGCCAAACACATGCCCACTTCTCCTCTCTGGGGATAATAAAAACTAACCAGCGAACTGACAGAGGGCCTGACCCCCCCCCATCCACATCGACCACACACAAAAAAAAAAAAAACAGTACCCTCCAGCTACTAATTATAATGCTAACTTGCAAAATTTCCCTGCATTTTAAAACAATGGAAAAATGGTGGTGGGATCATACTTAGAAGAATGGCTTCTTGTCTGTCTCCACTAACAAAAATAGGCAACACCAAGTCAGCTACTCCTCAGCATAGTTATGTCCGTCACAGCCTTCTTGGGTTTCAGGAGGGACATACAAACGTTATCAAAATTATGGTGAAACGCTGAACACCTGCAAATAATTTTCAACGTACTGGTTAATTTGAAAACTCTCCAGCATACTTCTTGGAACAAGCCAGGTACCTGTGCCCACGCATAGAGGAGTATATAGAATCATGGTGGAATCCCAGCTGATGAAGCAAAGGATTCTTAAAGGAATGAGATGACCATGCGGATCCTATTTAATTCTCTGAAACAGAATCCGCACTTTTCACCTGTCAAACACATGCCCACTACTCTTCTATGGGGATAATAAAAACAAACCAGCGATCTGACAGAGGGCCTGAACACCCATCCTGTCCGACCCCACAAAACAAAAAAGTACCCTCCAGGTACTAATTATAATGCCAATTTGCAAAATTTCCCTGCATTTTTAAACAATGGAGAAATGATGGTGGGATGATACTTAGAAGAATGGCTTCTTGTCAGTCTCCACTGACAAAAATAGGCAACACCAAGTCAGCTACGCCTCAGCATAGTTATGTCCGTAGCAGCCATATTTGGTTTCAGTAGGCACATACACACATTATCACAATTATTCTGAAACGCTGAAAACCTGCAAAGGATTTTCAACATACTGGTTCATTGAAAAGCTCTGAGGCATACTTCTTGGAACAAGCCAGTTTCCTGTGCCCACGCATAGAGAAGTATATAGAACCATGGTGGATTCCCAGCTCATGAAGCAAAGGATTCTTAAAGGAACGGGATTACCATGCGGATCCTGTTTAATTCTCTGAAACAGATCCGCAGTTTTCACCTGCCATACTAATACCGACTTCTCCTCTCTGGGGATAATAAAAACCAACCGGGGAACTGACAGAGGGCCTGACCAACACTTCCACACCGACCCCACAGGAAAAAAAAAAAAAAAAAAAAACACCGTAGCCTCCAGCTACTAAATATAATGCTAACTTGCAAAACTTTCCTGCATTTTTAAACAATGGAAAAATGATGGTGAGATGATACTTAGAAGAATGGATTCTTGTCAGTCTCCACTAACAAAAATAGGCAAAACCAAGTCAGCTACGCCTCAGCATAGTTATGTCTGTCGCAGCCTTCTTGGGTTTCAGGAGGCACAAACAAACGTTATCACAATTATGGTGAAACGCTGAACACCTGCAAATAATTTTCAACGTACTGGTTAATTGAAAAGCTCTGCGGCATACTTCTTGGAACAAGCCAGTTACCTGTTCTCACGCAAAGAGGAGTATATAGAACCATGGTGGATTTCCAGCTGATGAAGTAAAGGATTATTAAAGGAACGGGATGACCATAGGGATCATCGTTAATTCTCTGAAACAGAATCCGCCCTTTTCACCTGCCAAACACATGCCCACTTCTCCTCTCTGGGGTTAATAAAAACTAACCAGCGAACTGACAGAGGGCCTGACCCCCACCATCCACATCGACCACACAAAAAAAAAAGCCGTACCCTCCAGCTACTAATTATAATGCTAACTTGCAAAATTTCCCTGCATTTTAAAACAATGGAAAAATGGTGGTGAGATCATACTTAGAAGAATGGTTTCTTGTCTGTCTCCACTAACAAAAATAGGCAACACCAAGTCAGCTACTCCTCAGCATAGTTATGCCAGTCGCAGCCTTCTTGGGTTTCAGGAGGCACAAACAGACGTTATCACAATTATGGTGAAACGCTGAACACCTGCAAATAATTTTCAACGTAGTGGTTAATTGAAAAGCTCTGCGGCATACTTCTTGGAACAAGCCAGTTACCTGTTCCCACGCAAAGAGGAGTATATAGAACCATGGTGGATTTCCAGCTGATGAAGTAAAGGATTATTAAAGGAACGGGATGACCAGGGGATCATCCTTAATTCTCTGAAAGAGAATCCGCCCTTTACACCTGCCAAACACATGCCCACTTCTCCTCTCTGGGGATAATAAAAACTAACCAGCGAACTGACAGAGGGCCTGACCCCCCGCCATCCACATCGACCACACACAAAAAAAAAAACCGTACCCTCCAGCTACTAATTATAATGCTAACTTCCAAAATTTCCCTGCATTTTAAAACAATGGAAAAATGGTGGTGGGATCATACTTAGAAGAAAGGCTTCTTGTCTGTCTCCACTAACAAAAATAGGCAACACCAAGTCAGCTAATCCTCAGCATAGTTATGTCCGTCACAGCCTTCTTGGGTTTCAGGAGGGACATACAAACGTTATCAAAATTATGGTGAAATGCTGAACACCTGCAAATAATTTTCAACATACTGGTTAATTTGAAAACTCTCCAGCATACTTCTTGGAACAAGCCAGGTACCTGTGCCCACGCATAGAGGAGTATATAGAAACATGGTGGAATCCCAGCTGATGAAGCAAAGGATTCTTAAAGGAATGAGATGACCATGCGGATCCTGTTTAATTCTCTGAAACAGAATCCGCCCTCTTCACCTGCCAAACACATGCCCACTACTCTTCTCTGGGGATAATAAAAACAAACCAGCGATCTGACAGAGGGCCTGAACACCCATCCTGACTGACCCCACAAAACAAAAAAGTACCCTCCAGCTACTAATTATAATGCCAATTTGCAAAATTTCCCTGCATTTTTAAACAATGGAGAAATGATGGTGGGATGATTCTTAGAAGAATGGCTTCTTGTCAGTCTCCACTGACAAAAATAGGCAACACCAAGTCAGCTACGCCTCAGCATAGTTATGTCCGTAGCAGCCATATTTGGTTTCAGTAGGCACATACACACGTTATCACAATTATGGTGAAACGCAGAAAACCTGCAAAGGATTTTCAACATACTGGTTAATTGAAAAGCTCTGAGGCATACTTCTTGGAACAAGCCAGTTTCCTGTGCCCACGCATAGAGAAGTATATAGAACCATGGTGGATTCCCAGCTCATGAAGCAAAGGATTCTTAAAGGAACGGGATTACCATGCGGATCCTGTTTAATTCTCTGAAACAGATCCGCAGTTTTCACCTGCCATACTAATACCCACTTCTCCTCTCTGGGGATAATAAAAACAAACCAGCGAACTGACAGAGGGCCTTACCAACACATCCACACCGACCCCACAGGAAAAAAAAAACAAAAACACCGTAGCCTCCAGCTACTAATTATCATGCTAACTTGCAAAATTTCCCTGCATTTTAAAACAATGGAAAAATGGTGGTGGGATCATACTTAGAAGAATGGCTTCTTGTCTGTCTCCACTAACAAAAATAGGCAACACCAAGTCAGCTAATCCTCAGCATAGTTATGTCCGTCGCAGCCTTCTTGGGTTTCAGCAGGCACATACAAACGTTATCAAAATTATGGTGAAACGCTGAACACCTGCAAATAATTTTAAACGTACTGGTTAATTTGAAAACTCTCCAGCATACTTCTTGGAACAAGCCAGGTACCTGTGCCCACGCATAGAGGAGTATATAGAATCATGGTGGAATCCCAGCTGATGAAGCAAAGGATTCTTAAAGGAATGAGATGACCATGCGGATCCTGTTTAATTGTCTGAAACAGAATCCGCACTTTTCACCTGCCAAACACATGCCGACTACTCTTCTCTGGGGATAATAAAAACAAACCAGCGATCTGACAGAGGGCCTGAACACCCATCCTGACCGACCCCACAAAACAAAAAAGTACCCTCCAGCTACTAATTATAATGCCAATTTGCAAACTTTCCCTGCATTTTTAAACAATGGAGAAATGATGGTGGGATGATACTTAGAAGAATGGCTTCTTGTCAGTCTCCACTGACAAAAATAGGCAACACCAAGTCAGCTACGCCTCAGCATAGTTATGTCCGTAGCAGCCATATTTGGTTTCAGTAGGCACATACACACGTTATCACAATTATGGTGAAACGCTGAAAACCTGCAAAGGATTTTCAACATACTGTTTCATTGAAAAGCTCTGAGGCATACTTCTTGGAACTAGCCAGTTTCCTGTGCCCACGCATAGAGAAGTATATAGAACCATGGTGCATTCCCAGGTCATGAAGCAAAGGATTCTTAAAGGAACGGGATTACCATGCGGATCCTGTTTAATTCTCTGAAACAGATCCGCAGTTTTCACCTGCCATACTAATACAGACTTCTCCTCTCTGGGGATAATAAAAACCAACCGGGGAACTGACAGAGGGCCTGACCAACACATCCACACCGACCCCACAGAAAAAAAAAAAAAAAAACACCGTAGCCTCCAGCTACTAATTATCATGCTAACTTGCAAAACTTTCCTGCATTTTTAAACAATGGAAAAATGATGGTGAGATGATACTTAGAAGAATGGCTTCTTGTCAGTCTCCACTAACAAAAATAGGCAAAACCAAGTCAGCTACTCCTCAGCATAGTTATGTCCATCGCAGCCTTCTTGGGTTTCAGGAGGGACATACAAACGTTATCACAATTAAGGTGAAACGCTGAACACCTGCAAATAATTTTCAACGTAGTGGTTAATTGAAAAGCTCTGCGGCATACTTCTTGGAACAAGGCAGTTACCTGTTCCCACGCAAAGAGGAGTATATAGAACCATGGTGGATTTCCAGCTGATGAAGTAAAGGATTATTAAAGGAACGGGATGACCATGGGGATCATCGTTAATTCTCTGAAACAGAATCCGCCCTTTTCACCTGCCAAACACATGCCCACTTCCCCTCTCTGGGGATAATAAAAACTAACCAGCGAACTGACAGAGGGCCTGACACCCCCATCCACATCGACCACACACACAAAAAAATACCGAACACTCCAGCTACTAATTACAATGCTAACTTGCAAAATTTCCCTGCATTTTAAAACAATGGAAAAATGGTGGTGGGATGATACTTAGAAGAATGGCTTCTTGTCAGTCTCCACTAACAAAAATAGGCAACACCAAGTCAGCTACGCCTCAGCATAGTTATGTCCGTCGCAGCCTTCTTGGGTTTCAGGAGGCACAAACACACGTTATCACAATTATGGTGAAACGCTGAACACCTGCAAATAATTTTCAACGTAGTGGTTAATTGAAAAGCTCTGCGGCATACTTCTTGGAACAAGCCAGTTACCTGTTCCCACAGAAAGAGGAGTATATAGAACCATGGTGGATTTCCAGCTCATGCAGTAAAGGATTATTAAAGGAACGGGATGACCATGGGGATCATCGTTAATTCTCTGAAACAGAATCCGCCCTTTTCACCTGCCAAACACAGGCCCACTTCTCCTCTCTGGGGATTATAAAAACTAACCAGCGAACTGACAGAGGGCCTGACCCCCCCCATCCACATCGACCTCACACACACAAAAAAACCGTACCCTCCAGCTACTAATTATAATGCTAACTTGCAAAATTTCCCTGCATTTTAAAACAATGGAAAAATGGTGGTGGGATGATACTTAATAGAATGGCTTCTTGTCAGTCTCCACTAAAAAAAATAGGCAACACCAAGTCAGCTACTCCTCAGCATAGCTATGTCCATCGCAGCCATCTTGGGTTTCAGAAGGCACAAACAAACGTTATCAGAATTATGGTGAAACGCTGAACACCTGCAAATGATTTTCAACGTAGTGGTTAATTGAAAAGCTCTGCGGCATACTTCTTGGAGCAAGGCAGTTACCTGTACCCACGCAAAGAGGAGTATATAGAACCATGGCGGATTTCCAGCTGATGAAGTAAAAGATTATTAAAGGAACGGGATGACCATGGGGATCATCGTTAATTCTCTGAAACAGAATCCGCCCTTTTCACCTGCCAAACACATGCCCACTTCTCCTCTCTGGGGATAATAAAAAGTAACCAGCGAACTGACAGAGGGCCTGACCCCCCCATCCACCTCGACCACACACACACAAAAAAAAAAACCCGTACCCTCCAGCTACTAATTATAATGCTAACTTGCAAAATTTCCTACATTTTAAAACAATGGAAAAATGGTGGTGGGATCATACTTCGAAGAATGGCTTCTTGTCTGTCTCCACTAACAAAAATAGGCAACACCAAGTCAGCTACTCCTCAGCATAGTTATGTCCATCGCAGCCTTCTTGGGTTTCAGGAGGGACATACAAACGTTATCAAAATTATGGTGAAACGCTGAACACCTGCAAATAATTTTCAACGTACTGGTTAATTTGAAAACTCTCCAGCATAATTCTTGGAACAAGCCAGGTACCTGTGCCCACGCATAGAGGAGTATATAGAAACATGGTGGAATCCCAGCTGATGAAGCAAAGGATTCTTAAAGGAATGAGATGACCATGCGGATCCTGTTTAATTCTCTGAAACAGAATCCGCACTTTTCACCTGCCAAACACATGCCCACTACTCTTCTCTGCGGATAATAAAAACAAACCAGCGATCTGACAGACGGCCTGAACACCTATCCTGACCGACCCCACAAAACAAAAAAGTACCCTCCAGCTACTAATTATAATGCCAATTTGCAAAATTTCCCTGCATTTTTAAACAATGGAGAAATGATGGTGGGATGATACTTAGAAGAATGGCTTCTTGTCAGTCTCCACTGACAAAAATAGGCAACACCAAGTCAGCTACGCCTCAGCATAGTTATGTCCGTAGCAGCCATATTTGGTTTCAGTAGGCACATACACACGTTATCACAATTATGGTGAAACGCTGAAAACCTGCAAAGGATTGTCAACATACTGGTTAATTGAAAAGCTCTGAGGCATACTTCTTGGAACTAGCCAGTTTCCTGTGCCCACGCGTAGACAAGTATATAGAACCATGGTGGATTCCCAGCTCATGAAGCAAAGGATTCTTAAAGGAACGGGATTACAGTGCGGATCCTGTTTAATTCTCTGAAACAGATCCGCAGTTTTCACCTGCCATACTAATACCCACTTCTCCTCTCTGGAGACAATAAAAACCAACCGGGGAACTGACAGAGTGCCTGACCAACACATGCACACCGACCCACAGGAAAAAAAAAAAAAAAACACCGTAGCCTCTAGCTACTAATTATAATGCTAACTTGCAAAATTTACCTGCATTTTAAAACAATGGAAAAACGGTGCTGGGATGATACTTAGAAGAATGGCTTCTTGTCAGTCTCCACTAACAAAAATAGGCAACACCAAGTCAGCTACTACTCAGCATAGATATGTCCATCGCAGCCTTCTTGGGTTTCAGGAGGCACAAACAAACGTTATCACAATTAAGGTGAAACGCTGAACACCTGCAAATAATTTTCAACGTAGTGGTTAATTGAAAAGCTCTGCGGCATACTTCTTGGAACAAGCCAGTTACCTGTTCCCACGCAAAGAGGAGTATATAGAACCATGGTGGATTTCCAGCTGATGAAGTAAAGGATTATTAAAGGAACGGGATGACCATGGGGATCATCGTTAATTCTCTGAAACACAATCCGCCCTTTTCACCTGCCAAACACATGCCCACTTCTCCTCTCTGGGGATAATAAAAACTAACCAGCGAACTGACAGAGGGCCTGACCCCCCCATCCACATCGACCACACACACACAAAAAAAAACCGTACCCTCCAGCTACTAATTATAATGCTAACTTGCAAAATTTCCCTGCCTTTTAAAACAATGGAAAAATGGTGGTGGGATGATACTTAGAAGAATGGCTTCTTGTCAGTCTCCACTAACAAAAATAGGCAACACCAAGTCAGCTACGCCTCAGCATAGTTATGTCCGTCGCAGCCTTCTTGGGTTTCAGGAGGCACAAACACACGTTATCACAATTATGGTGAAACGCTGAACACCTGCAAATAATTTTCAACGTAGTGGTTAATTGAAAAGCTCTGCGGCATACTTCTTGGAACAAGCCAGTTACCTGTTCCCACAGAAAGAGGAGTATATAGAACCATGGTGGATTTCCAGCTCATGCAGTAAAGGATTATTAAAGGAACGGGATGACCATGGGGATCATCGTTAATTCTCTGAAACAGAATCCGCCCTTTTCACCTGCCAAACACAGGCCCACTTCTCCTCTCTGGGGATTATAAAAACTAACCAGCGAACTGACAGAGGGCCTGACCCCCCCCATCCACATCGACCTCACACACACAAAAAAACCGTACCCTCCAACTACTAATTATAATGCTAACTTGCAAAATTTCCCTGCATTTTAAAACAATGGAAAAATGGTGGTGGGATGATACTTAATAGAATGGCTTCTTGTCAGTCTCCACTAAAAAAAATAGGCAACACCAAGTCAGCTACTCCTCAGCATAGCTATGTCCATCGCAGCCATCTTGGGTTTCAGAAGGCACAAACAAACGTTATCAGAATTATGGTGAAACGCTGAACACCTGCAAATGATTTTCAACGTAGTGGTTAATTGAAAAGCTCTGCGGCATACTTCTTGGAGCAAGGCAGTTACCTGTACCCACGCAAAGAGGAGTATATAGAACCATGGCGGATTTCCAGCTGATGAAGTAAAAGATTATTAAAGGAACGGGATGACCATGGGGATCATCGTTAATTCTCTGAAACAGAATCCGCCCTTTTCACCTGCCAAACACATGCCCACTTCTCCTCTCTGGGGATAATAAAAAGTAACCAGCGAACTGACAGAGGGCCTGACCCCCCCATCCACCTCGACCACACACACACAAAAAAAAAAACCCGTACCCTCCAGCTACTAATTATAATGCTAACTTGCAAAATTTCCTACATTTTAAAACAATGGAAAAATGGTGGTGGGATCATACTTCGAAGAATGGCTTCTTGTCTGTCTCCACTAACAAAAATAGGCAACACCAAGTCAGCTACTCCTCAGCATAGTTATGTCCATCGCAGCCTTCTTGGGTTTCAGGAGGGACATACAAACGTTATCAAAATTATGGTGAAACGCTGAACACCTGCAAATAATTTTCAACGTACTGGTTAATTTGAAAACTCTCCAGCATAATTCTTGGAACAAGCCAGGTACCTGTGCCCACGCATAGAGGAGTATATAGAAACATGGTGGAATCCCAGCTGATGAAGCAAAGGATTCTTAAAGGAATGAGATGACCATGCGGATCCTGTTTAATTCTCTGAAACAGAATCCGCACTTTTCACCTGCCAAACACATGCCCACTACTCTTCTCTGCGGATAATAAAAACAAACCAGCGATCTGACAGACGGCCTGAACACCTATCCTGACCGACCCCACAAAACAAAAAAGTACCCTCCAGCTACTAATTATAATGCCAATTTGCAAAATTTCCCTGCATTTTTAAACAATGGAGAAATGATGGTGGGATGATACTTAGAAGAATGGCTTCTTGTCAGTCTCCACTGACAAAAATAGGCAACACCAAGTCAGCTACGCCTCAGCATAGTTATGTCCGTAGCAGCCATATTTGGTTTCAGTAGGCACATACACACGTTATCACAATTATGGTGAAACGCTGAAAACCTGCAAAGGATTGTCAACATACTGGTTAATTGAAAAGCTCTGAGGCATACTTCTTGGAACTAGCCAGTTTCCTGTGCCCACGCGTAGACAAGTATATAGAACCATGGTGGATTCCCAGCTCATGAAGCAAAGGATTCTTAAAGGAACGGGATTACAGTGCGGATCCTGTTTAATTCTCTGAAACAGATCCGCAGTTTTCACCTGCCATACTAATACCCACTTCTCCTCTCTGGAGACAATAAAAACCAACCGGGGAACTGACAGAGTGCCTGACCAACACATGCACACCGACCCACAGGAAAAAAAAAAAAAAAAACACCGTAGCCTCTAGCTACTAATTATAATGCTAACTTGCAAAATTTACCTGCATTTTAAAACAATGGAAAAACGGTGCTGGGATGATACTTAGAAGAATGGCTTCTTGTCAGTCTCCACTAACAAAAATAGGCAACACCAAGTCAGCTACTACTCAGCATAGATATGTCCATCGCAGCCTTCTTGGGTTTCAGGAGGCACAAACAAACGTTATCACAATTAAGGTGAAACGCTGAACACCTGCAAATAATTTTCAACGTAGTGGTTAATTGAAAAGCTCTGCGGCATACTTCTTGGAACAAGCCAGTTACCTGTTCCCACGCAAAGAGGAGTATATAGAACCATGGTGGATTTCCAGCTGATGAAGTAAAGGATTATTAAAGGAACGGGATGACCATGGGGATCATCGTTAATTCTCTGAAACACAATCCGCCCTTTTCACCTGCCAAACACATGCCCACTTCTCCTCTCTGGGGATAATAAAAACTAACCAGCGAACTGACAGAGGGCCTGACCCCCCCATCCACATCGACCACACACACACAAAAAAAAACCGTACCCTCCAGCTACTAATTATAATGCTAACTTGCAAAATTTCCCTGCCTTTTAAAACAATGGAAAAATGGTGGTGGGATGATACTTAGAAGAATGGCTTCTTGTCAGTCTCCACTAACAAAAATAGGCAACACCAAGTCAGCTACTCCTCAGCATAGTTATGTCCGTCGCAGCCTTCTTGGGTTTCAGGAGGCACAAACACACGTTATCACAATTATGGTGAAACGCTGAACACCTGCAAATAATTTTCAAAGTAGTGGTTAATTGAAAAGCTCTGCGGCATACTTCTTGGAACAAGCCACTTACCTGTTCCCACGCAAAGAGGAGTATAGAGAACCATGGTGGATTTCCAGCTGATGAAGTAAAGGATTATTAAAGGAACGGGATGACCATGGGGATCATCGTTAATTATCTGAAACAGAATCCGCCCTTTTCACCTGCCAAACACATGCCCACTTCTCCTCTCTGGGGATAATATAAACTAACCAGCGAACTGACACAGGGCCTGACCCCTCCCCATCCACATCGACCACACACAAAAAAAAAACCGTACCCTCCAGCTACTAATTATAATGCTAACTTGCAAAATTTCCCTGCATTTTAAAACAATGGAAAAATGGTGGTGGGATGATACTTAGAAGAATGGCTTCTTGTCAGTCTCCACTAACAAAAATAGGCAACACCAAGTCAGCTACTCCTCAGCATAGTTATGTCCGTCGCCGCCTTCTTGGGTTTCAGGAGGCACAAACAAACGTTATCAAAATTATGGTGAAACGCTGAAAACCTGCAAATAATTTTCAACGTACTGGTTAATTTGAAAACTCTCCAGCATAATTCTTTGAACAAGCCAGGTACCTGTGCCCACGCATAGAGGAGTATATAGAAACATGGTGGAATCCCAGCTGATGAAGAAAAGGATTCTTAAAGGAATGAGATGACCATGTGGATCCTGTTTAATTCTCTGAAACAGAATCCGCACTTTTCACCTGCCAAACACATGCCCACTACTCTTCTCTGGGGATAATAAAAACAAACCAGCGATCTCACAGAGGGCCTGAACACCCATCCTGACCGACCCCACAAAACAAAAAAGTACCCTCCAGCTACTAATTATAATGCCAATTTGCAAAATTTCCCTCCATTTTTAAACCATGGAGAAATGATGGTGGGATGATACTTAGAAGAATGGCTTCTTGTCAGTCTCCACTGACAAAAATAGGCAACACCAAGTCAGCTACGCCTCAGCATAGTTATGTCCGTAGCAGCCATATTTGGTTTCAGTAGGCACATACACACGTTATCACAATTATGGTGAAATGCTGAAAACCTGCAAAGGATTGTCAACATACTGGTTAATTGAAAAGCTCTGAGGCATACTTCTTGGAACTAGCCAGTTTCCTGTGCCCACGCATAGACAAGTATATAGAACCATGGTGGATTCACAGCTCATGAAGCAAAGGATTCTTAAAGGAACGCGATTACCATGCGGATTCTGTTTAATTCTCTGAAACGGATCCGCAGTTTTCACCTGCCATACTAATACCCACTTCTCCTCTCTGGCGATAATAAAAACCAACCGGGGAACTGACAGAGGGCCTGACCAACACATCCACACCGACCCCACAGGAAAAAAAAAAAAAACACCGTACCCTCCAGCTACTAATTATAATGCTAACTTGCAAAATTTCCCTGCATTTTAAAACAATGGAAAAATGGTGGTGGGATGATACTTAGAAGAAGGGCTTCTTGTCAGTCTCCACTAACAAAAATAGGCAACACCAATTCAGCTACGCCTCAGCATAGTTATGTCCGTCGCAGCCTTCTTGGGTTTCAGGAAGCACAAACAAAGGTTCTCACAATTATGGTGAAACGCTGAACACCTGCAAATAATTTTCAACGTACTGGTTAATTGAAAAGCTCTGCGGCATACTTCTTGGAACAAGGCAGTTACCTGTTCCCAAGCAAAGAGGAGTATAGAGAACCATGGTGGATTTCCAGCTGATGAAGTAAAGGATTATTAAAGGAACGGGATGACCATGGGGATCATCGTTAATTCTCTGAAACAGAATCCGCCCTTTTCACCTGCCAAACACATGCCCACTTCTCCTCTCTGGGGATAATAAAAACTAACCAGCGAACTGACAGAGGGCCTGAACCCCACCATCCACATCGACCACACACAAAAAAAAAACGTACCCTCCAGCTACTAATTATAATGCTAACTTGCAAAATTTCCCTGCATTTTAAAACAATGGAAAAATGGTGGTGGGATTATACTTAGAAGAATGGCTTCTTGTCAGTCTCCACTAACAAAAATAGGCAACACCAAGTCAGCTACTCCTCAGCATAGCTATGTCCATCGCAGCCATCTTGGGTTTCAGAAGGCACAAACAAACGTTATCACAATTACGGTGAAACGCTGAACACCTGCAAATAATTTTCAACGTAGTGGTTAATTGAAAAGCTCTGGGGCATACTTCTTGAAACAAGGCAGTTACCTGTACCCACGCAAAGAGGAGTATATAGAACCATGGCGGATTTCCAGCTGATGAAGTAAAGGATTATTAAAGGAACGGGATGACCATGGGGATCATCGTTAATTCTCTGAAACTGAATCCGCCCTTTTCACCTGCCAAACACATGCCCACTTCTCCTCTCTGGGGATAATAAAAACTAACCAGCGAACTGACAGAGGGCCTGACCCCCCCATCCACCTCGACCACACACACACAGAAAAAAAAAAACGTACCCTCCAGCTACTAATTATAATGCTAACTTGCAAAATTTCCCTGCATTTTAAAACAATGGAAAAATGGTGGTGGGATCATACTTAGGAGAGTGGCTTCTTGTCTGTCTCCACTAACAAAAATAGGCAACACCAAGTCAGCTACTCCTCAGCATAGTTATGTCCGTCGCAGCCTTCTTGGGTTTCAGGAGGGACATACAAACGTTATCAAAATTATGGTGAAACGCTGAAAACCTGCAAATAATTTTCAACGTACTGGTTAATTTGAAAACTCTCCAGCATAATTCTTGGAACAAGCCAGGTACCTGTGCCCACGCATAGAGGAGTATATAGAAACATGGTGGAATCCCAGCTGATGAAGCAAAGGATTCTTAAAGGAATGAGATGACCATGTGGATCCTGTTTAATTCTCTGAAACAGAATCCGCACTTTTCACCTGCCAAACACATGCCCACTACTCTTCTCTGGGGATAATAAAAACAAACCAGCGATCTGACAGAGGGCCTGAACACCCATCCTGACCGACCCCACAAAACAAAAAAGTACCCTCCAGCTACTAATTATAATGCCAATTTGCAAAATTTCCCTGCATTTTTAAACAATGGAGAAATGATGGTGGGATGATACTTAGAAGAATGGCTTCTTGTCAGTCTCCACTGACAAAAATAGGCAACACCAAGTCAGCTACGCCTCAGCATAGTTATGTCCGTAGCAGTCATATTTGGTTTCAGTAGGCACATACACACGTTATCACAATTATGGTGAAACGCTGAAAACCTGCAAAGGATTTTCAACATACTGGTTAATTGAAAAGCTCTGAGGCATACTTCTTGGAACTAGCCAGTTTCCTGTGCCCACGCGTAGACAAGTATATAGAACCATGGTTGATTCCCAGCTCATGAAGCAAAGGATTCTTAAAGGAACGGGATTACCGTGCGGATCCTGTTTAATTCTCTGAAACAGATCCACAGTTTTCACCTGCCATACTAATACCCACTTCTCCTCTCTGGGGATAATAAAAACTAACCAGCGAACTGACAGAGGGCCTGACCCCCACCATCCACATCGACCACACACAAAAAAAAAACCGTACCCTCCAGCTACTAATTATAATGCTAACTTGCAAAATTTCCCTGCATTTTAAAACAATGGAAAAATGGTGGTGGGATGATACTTAGAAGAATGGCTTCTTGTCAGTCTCCACTAACAAAAATAGTCAACACCAAGTCAGCTACTCCTCAGCATAGTTATGTCCGTCGCAGCCTTCTTGGGTTTCAGGAGGCACAAACAAAGGTTCTCACAATTATGGTGAAACGCTGAACACCTGCAAATAATTTTCAACGTAGTGGTTAATTGAAAAGCTCTGCGGCATACTTCTTGGAACAAGGCAGTTACCTGTTCCCACGCAAAGAGGAGTATAGAGAACCATGGTGGATTTCCAGCTGATCAAGTAAAGGATTATTAAAGGAACGGGATGACCATGGGGATCATCGTTAATTCTCTGAAACACAATCCGCCCTTTTCACCTGCCAAACACATGCCCACTTCTCGTCTCTGGGGATAATAAAAACTAACCAGCGAACTGACAGAGGGCCTGACCCCCCCCCATCCACATCGACCACACACAAAAAAAAAACCGTACCCTCCAGCTACTAATTATAATGCTAACTTGCAAAATTTCCCTGCATTTTAAAACAATGGAAAAATGGTGGTGGGATGAGACTTAGAAGAATGGCTTCTTGTCAGTCTCCACTAACAAAAATAGGCAACACCAAGTCAGCTACTCCTCAGCATAGCTATGTCCATCGCAGCCTTCTTGGGTTTCAGGAGTCACAAACAAACGTTATCACAATAATGGTGAAACGCTGAACACCTGCAAATAATTTTCAATGTAGTGGTTAATTGAAAAGCTCTGCGGCATACTTCTTGGAACAAGGCAGTTACCTGTTCCCACGCAAAGAGGAGTATAGAGAACCATGGTGGATTTCCAGCTGATGAAGTAAAGGATTATTAAAGGAACGGGATGACCATGGGGATCATCGTTAATTATCTGAAACAGAATCCGCCCTTTTCACCTGCCAAACACATGCCCACTTCTCCTCTCTGGGGATAATAAAAACTAACCAGCGAACTGACAGAGGGCCTGACCACCCCATCCACATCGACCACACACACACAAAAAAAAAACCGTACCCTCCAGCTACTAATTATAATGCTAACTTGCAAAATTTCCCTGCATTTTAAAACAATGGAAAAATGGTGGTGGGATCATACTTAGAAGAATGGCTTCTTGTCTGTCTCCACTAACAAAAATAGGCAACACCAAGTCAGCTACTCCTCAGCATAGTTATGTCCGTTGCAGACTTCTTGGGTTTCAGGAGGGACATACACACGTTATCAAAATTATGGTGAAACGCTGAACACCTGGAAATAATTTTCAACGTACTGGTTAATTTGAAAACTCTCCCGCATAATTCTTGGAACAAGCCAGGTACCTGTGCCCACGCATAGAGGAGTATATAGAAACATGGTGGAATCCCAGCTGATGAAGCAAAGGATTCTTAAAGGAATGAGATGACCATGCGGATCCTGTTTAATTTTCTGAAACAGAATCCGCACTTTTCACCTGCCAAACACATGCCCACTACTCTTCTCTGGGGATAATAAAAACAAACCAGCGATCTGACAGAGGGCCTGAACACCCATCCTGACCGAGCCACGAAACAAAAAAGTACCCTCCAGCTACTAATTATAATGCTAACTTGCAAAATTTCCCTGCATTTTAAAACAATGGAAAAATGGTGGTGGGATGATACTTAGAAGAATGGCTTCTTGTCAGTCTCCACTAACAAAAATAGGCAACACCAAGTCAGCTACTCCTCAGCATAGTTATGTCCGTTGCAGCCTTCTAGGGTTTCAGGAGGCACAAACAAAGGTTCTCACAATTATGGTAAAACGCTGAACACCTGCAAATAATTTTCAACGTAGTAGTTAATTGAAAAGCTCTGCGGCATACTTCTTGGAACAAGGCAGTTACCTGTTCCCACGCAAAGAGGAGTATAGAGAACCATGGTGGATTTCCAGCTGATGAAGTAAAGGATTATTAAAGGAACGGGATGACCATGGGGATCATCGTTAATTCTCTGAAACAGAAACGGCCCTTTTCACCTGCCAAACACATGCCCACTACTCTTCTCTGGAGATAATAAAAACAAACCAGCGATCTGACAGAGGGCCTGAACACCCATCCTGACCGACCCCACAAAACAAAAAAGTACCCTCCAGCTACTAATTATAATGCCAATTTGCAAAATTTCCCTGCATTTTTAAACAATGGAGAAATGATGGTGGGATGATACTTAGAAGAATGGCTTCTTGTCAGTCTCCACTGACAAAAATAGGCAACACCAAGTCAGCTGCGCCTCAGCATAGTTATGTCCGTAGCAGCCATATTTGGTTTAAGTAGGCACATACACACGTTATCACAATTATGGTGAAACGCTGAAAACCTGCAAAGGATTGTCAACTTACTGGTTAATTGAAAAGCTCTGAGGCATACTTCTTGGAACTAGCCAGTTTCCTGTGCCCACGCATAGACAAGTATATAGAACCATGGTGGATTCCCAGCTCATGAAGCAAAGGATTCTTCAAGGAACGGGATTACCATGCGGATCCTGTTTAATTCTCTGAAACAGATCCGCAGTTTTCACCTCCATACTAATACACACTTCTCCTCTCTGGGGATAATAAAAACCAACCGGGGAACTGACAGAGCGCCTGACCAACACATCCACACCGACCCCACAGGAAAAAAAAAAAAAAAAAACACCGTAGCCTCCAGCTACTAATTATAATGCTAACTTGCAAAATTTCCCTGCATTTTTAAACAATGGAAAAATGGTGGTGGGATGATACTTAGAAGAATGGCTTCTTGTCAGTCTCCACTAACAAAAATAGGCAACACCAAGTCAGCTACTCCTCAGCATAGTTATGTCCGTCGCAGCCTTCTTGGGTTTCAGGAGGCACAAACAAAGGTTCTCACAATTATGGTGAAACGCTGAACACCTGCAAATAATTTTCAACGTAGTGGTTAACTGAAAAGCTCTGCGGCATACTTCTTGGAACAAGGCAGTTACCTGTTCCCACGCAAAGAGGAGTATAGAGAACCATGGTGGATTTCCAGCTGATGAAGTAAAGGATTATTAAAGGAACGGGATGACCATGGGGATCATCGTTAATTCTCTGAAACAGAATCCGCCCTTTTCACCTGCCAAACACATGCCCACTTCTCCTCTCTGGGGATAATAAAAACTAACCAGCGAACTGACAGAGGGCCTGACCACCTCATCCACATCGACCACACACACAAAAAAAAAACCGTACCCTCCAGCTACTAATTATAATGCTAACTTGCAAAATTTCCCTGCATTTTAAAACAATGGAAAAATGGTGGTGGGATCATACTTAGAAGAATGGCTTCTTGTCTGTCTCCACTAACAAAAATAGGCAACACCAAGTCAGCTACTCCTCAGCATAGTTATATCCGTCGCAGACTTCTTGGGTTTCAGGAGGGACATACACACGTTATCAAAATTATGGTGAAACGCTGAACACCTGCAAATAATTTTCAATGTACTGGTTAATTTGAAAACTCTCCCGCATAATTCTTGGAACAAGCCAGGTACCTGTGCCCACGCATAGAGGAGTATATAGAAACATGGTGGAATCCCAGCTGATGAAGCAAAGGATTCTTAAAGGAATGAGATGACCATGTGGATCCTGTTTAATTTTCTGAAACAGAATCCGCACTTTTCACCTGCCAAACACATGCCCACTACTCTTCTCTGGGGATAATAAAAACAAACCAGCGATCTGACAGAGGGCCTGAACACCCATCCTGACCGACCCCACGAAACAAAAAAGTACCCTCCAGCTACTAATTATAATGCTAACTTGCAAAATTTCCCTGCATTTTAAAACAATGGAAAAATGGTGGTGGGATGATACTTAGAAGAATGGCTTCTTGTCAGTCTCCACTAACAAAAATAGGCAACACCAAGTCAGCTACTCCTCAGCATAGTTATGTCCGTTGCAGCCTTCTAGGGTTTCAGGAGGCACAAACAAAGGTTCTCACAATTATGGTAAAACGCTGAACACCTGCAAATAATTTTCAACGTAGTGGTTAATTGAAAAGCTCTGCGGCATACTTCTTGGAACAAGGCAGTTACCTGTTCCCAAGCAAAGAGGAGTATAGAGAACCATGGTGGATTTCCAGCTGATGAAGTAAAGGATTATTAAAGGAACGGGATGACCATGGGGATCATCGTTAATTCTCTGAAACAGAAACCGCCCTTTTCACCTGCCAAACACATGCCCACTACTCTTCTCTGGAGATAATAAAAGCAAACCAGCGATCTGACAGAGGGCCTGAACACCCATCCTGACCGACCCCACAAAACAAAAAAGTACCCTCCAGCTACTAATTATAATGCCAATTTGCAAAATTTCCCTGCATTTTTAAACAATGGAGAAATGATGGTGGGATAATACTTAGAAGAATGGCTTCTTGTCAGTCTCCACTGACAAAAATAGGCAACACCAAGTCAGCTGCGCCTCAGCATAGTTATGTCCGTAGCAGCCATATTTGGTTTAAGTAGGCACATACACACGTTATCACAATTATGGTGAAACGCTGAAAACCTGCAAAGGATTGTCAACATACTGGTTAATTGAAAAGCTCTGAGGCATACTTCTTGGAACTAGCCAGTTTCCTGTGCCCACGCATAGACAAGTATATAGAACCATGGTGGATTCCCAGCTCATGAAGCAAAGGATTCTTCAAGGAACGGGATTACCATGTGGATCCTATTTAATTCTCTGAAACAGATCCGCAGTTTTCACCTGCCCTACTAATACCCACTTCTCCTCTCTGGGGATAATAAAAACCAACCGGGGAACTGACAGAGGGCCTGACCAACACATCCACACCGACCCCACAGGAAAAAAAAAAAAAAAACACCGTAGCCTCCGGCTACTAATTATAATGCTAACTTGCAAAATTTCCCTGCATTTTTAAACAATGGAAAAATGGTGGTGGGATGATACTTAGAAGAATGGCTTCTTGTCAGTCTCCACTAAAAAAAAGAGGCAACACCAAGTCAGCTACTCCTCAGCATAGTTATGTCCGTCGCAGCCTTCTTGGGTTTCAGGAGGCACAAACAAAGGTTCTCACAATTATGGTGAAACGCTGAACACCTGCCAATAATTTTCAACGTAGTGGTTAATTGAAAAGCTCTGCGGCATACTTCTTGGAACAAGGCAGTTACCTGTTCCCACGCAAAGAGGAGTATAGAGAACCATGGTGGATTTCCAGCTGATGAAGTAAAGGATTATTAAAGGAACGGGATGACCATGGGGATCATCGTTAATTCTCTGAAAAAGAATCCGCCCTTTTCACCTGCCAAACACATGCCCACTTCTCCTTTCTGGGGATAATAAAAACTAACCAGCGAACTGACAGAGGGCCTGACCCCCCCCATCCACATCGACCACACACACAAAAAAAACCGTACCCTCCAGCTACTAATGATAAAGCTAACTTGCAAAATTTCCCTGCATTTTAAAACAATGGAAAAATGGTGGTGGGATGATACTTAAAGAATGGCTTCTTGTCAATCTCCACTAACAAAAATAGTCAACACCAAGTCAGCTACTCCTCAGCATAGTTATGTCCGTCGCAGCCTTCTTGGGTTTCAGGAGGCACAAACAAAGGTTCTCACAATTATGGTGAAACGCTGAACACCTGCAAATAATTTTCAACGTAGTGGTTAATTGAAAAGCTCTGCGGCATACTTCTTGGAACAAGGCAGTTACCTGTTCCCACGCAAAGAGGAGTATATAGAACCATGGTGGAATCCCAGCTGATGAAGCAAAGGATTCTTAAAGGAATGAGATGACCATGCGGATCCTGTTTAATTCTCTGAAACAGAATCCGCACTTTTCACCTGCCAAACACATGCCCACTACTCTTCTCTGGGGATAATAAAAACAAACCAGCGATCTGACGGAGGGCCTGAACACCCATCCTGACCGACCCCACAAAACAAAAAAGTACCCTCCAGCTACTAATTATAATGCCAATTTGCAAAATTTCCCTGCATTTTTAAACAATGGAGAAATGATGGTGGGATGATACTTAGAAGAATGGCTTCTTGTCAGTCTCCACTGACAAAAATAGGCAACACCAAGTCAGCTACGCCTCAGCATAGTTATGTCCGTAGCAGCCATATTTGGTTTCAGTAGGCACATACACACGTTATCACAATTATTCTGAAACGCTGAAAACCTGCAAAGGACTTTCAACATACTGGTTAATTGAAAAGCTCTGAGGCATACTTCTTGGAACAAGCGAGTTTCCTGTGCCCACGCATAGAGAAGTATATAGAACCATGGTGGATTCCCAGCTCATGAAGCAAAGGATTCTTAAAGGAACGGGATTACCATGCGGATCCTGTTTAATTCTCTGAAACAGATCCGCAGTTTTCACCTGCCCTACTAATACCCACTTCTCCTCTCTGGGGATAATAAAAACCAACCGGGGAACTGACAGAGGGCCTGACCAACACATCCACACCGACCCCACAGGAAAAAAAAAAAAAACACCGTAGCCTCCAGCTACTAATTATAATGCTAACTTGCAAAATTTTCCTGCATTTTTAAATAGTGGAAAAATGATGCTGAGATGATAGTTACAAGAATGGATTCTTGTCAGTCTCCACTAACAAAAATAGGCAACACCAAGTCAGCTACTCCTCAGCATAGTTATGTCCGTCGCAGCCTTCTAGGGTTTCAGGAGGCACAAACAAATGTTCTCACAATTATGGTGAAACGCTGTACACCTGCAAATAATTTTCAACGTAGTGGTTAATTGAAAAGCTCTGCGGCATACTTCTTGGAACAAGCCAGTTACCTGTTCCCACGCAAAGAGGAGTATATAGAACCATGGTGGATTTCCAGCTGATGAAGTAAAGGATTATTAAAGGAACGGGATGACCATGGGGATCATCGTTAATTCTCTGAAACAGAATCCGCCCTTTTCACCTGCCAAACACACGCCCACTTCTCCTCTCTGGGGATAATAAAAACCAACCGGGGAACTGACAGAGGGCCTGCCCCCCCCCCCCGTCCACATCGACGACACACAAAAAAAAAAACCGTACCCTCCAGCTACTAATTATAATGCTAACTTGCAAAATTTCCCTGCATTTTAAAACAATGGAAAAATGGTGGTGGGATCATGCTTAGAAGAATGGCTTCTTGTCTGTCTCCACTAACAAAAATAGGCAACACCAAGTCAGCTACTCCTCAGCATAGTTATGTCCGTCGCAGCCGTCTTGGGTTTCAGGAGGGACATACAAACTTTATCAAAATTATGGTGAAACGCTGAAAACCTGCAAATAATTTTCAACGTACTGGTTAATTTGAAAACTCTCCAGCATACTTCTTGGAAAAAGCCAGGTACCTGTGCCCACACATAGAGGAGTATATAGAAACATGGTGGAATCCCAGCTGATGAAACAAAGGATTCTTAAAGGAATGAGATGACCATGCAGATCCAGTTTAATTCTCTGAAACAGAATCCGCACTTTTCACCGCCAAACACATGCCCACTACTCTTCTCTGGGTATAATAAAAACAAACCAGCGATCTGACAGAGGGCCTGCACACCCATCCTGACCGACCCCACAAAACAAAACGTACCCTCCAGCTACTGATTATAATGCCAATTTGCAAAATTTCCCTGCATTTTTAAACAATGGAGAAATGATGGTGGGATGATACTTAGAAGAATGGCTTCTTGTCAGTCTCCACTGACAAAAATAGGCAACACCAAGTCAGCTACGCCTCAGCATAGTTATGTCCGTAGCAGCCATATTTGGTTTCAGTAGGCACCTACACACGTTATCACAATTATGGTGAAACGCTGAAAACCTGCAAAGGATTGTCAACATACTGGTTAATTGAAAAGCTCTGAGGCATACTTCTTGGAACTAGGTAGTTTCCTGTGCCCACGCATAGACAAGTATATAGAACCATGGTGGATTCCCAGCTCATGAAGCAAGGGATCCTTAAAGGAACGGGATTACCATGCGGATCCTGTTTAATTCTCTGAAACAGATCCGCAGCTTTCACCTGCCATACTAATACCAACGTCTCCTCTCTGGGGATAATAAAAACCAACCGGGGAACTGACAGAGGGCCTGACCAACACATCCACACCGACCACACAGGAAAAAAAAAAAAACAAAACACCGTAGCCTCCAGCTACTAATTATAATGCTAAGTTGCAAAACTTTCCTGCATTTTTAAACAATGGAAAAATGATGGTGAGATGATACTTAGAAGAATGGATTCTTGTCAGTTTCCACTAACAAAAATAGGCAAAACCAAGTCAGCTACGCCTCAGCATAGTTATGTCCGTCGCAGCCTTCTTGGGTTTCAGGAGGCACAAACAAACGTTATCACAATTATGGTGAAACGCTGAACACCTGCAAATAATTTTCAACATACTGGTTAATTGAAAAGCTCTGCGGCATACTTCTTGGAACAAGCCAGTTACCTGTTCCCACGCAATGAGGAGTATATAGAACCATGGTGGATTTCCAGCTGATGAAGTAAAGGATTATTAAAGGAACGGGATGACCATAGGGATCATCGTTAATTCTCTGAAACAGAATCCGCACTTTTCACCTGCAAAACACATGCCCACTTCTCCTCTCTGGGGATAATAAAAACTAACCAGCGAACTGACAGAGGGCCTGACCCCCACCATCCACATCGACCACACAAAAAAATAAACCGTACCCTCCAGCTACTAATTATAATGCTAACTTGCAAAATTTCCCTGCATTTTAAAACAATGGAAAAATGGTGGTGGGATGATACTTAGAAGAATGGCTTCTTGTCAGTCTCCACTATCAAAAATAGGCAAAACCAAGTCAGCTACTCCTCAGCATAGTTATGTCCGTCGCAGCCTTCTTGGGTTTCAGGAGGCACAAACAAACGTTATCACAAATATGGTGAAACGCTGAAGACCTGCAAATAATTTTCAACGTAGTGGTTAATTGAAAATCTCTGCGGCATACTTCTTGGAACAAGCCAGTTACCTGTTCCCACGCAAAGAGGAGTATATAGAACCATGGTGGATTTCCAGCTGATGAAGTAAAGGATTATTAAAGGAACGGGATGACCATGGGGATCATCGTTAATTCTCTGAAACAGAATCCGCCCTTTTCACCTGCCAAACACATGCCCACTTCTCCTCTCTGGGGATAATAAAAACTAACCAGCGAACTGACAGAGGGCCTGACCCCCCCCCATCCAAATCGACCACACACAAAAAAAAAAAACCGTACCCTCCAGCTACTAATTATAATGCTAACTTGCAAAATTTCCCTGCATTTTAAAACAATGGAAAAATGGTGGTGGGATGATACTTAGAAGAATGGCTTCTTGACAGTCTCCACTAACAAAAATAGGCAACACCAAGTCAGCTACGCCTCAGCATAGTTATGTCCGTCGCAGCCTTCTTGGGTTTCAGGAGGGACATACAAACGTTATCAAAATTATGGTGAAACGCTGAACACCTGCAAATAATTTTCAACGTACTGGTTAATTTGTAATCTCTCCAGCATACTTCTTGGAACAAGCCAGGTACCTGTGCCCACGCATAGAGGAGTATATAGAAACATGGTGGAATCCCAGCTCATGAAGCAAAGGATTCTTAAGGGAATGAGATGACCATGCGGATCCTGTTTAATTCTCTGTAACAGAATCCGCACTTTTCACCTGCCAAACACATGCCCACTACTCTTCTCTGGGGATAATAAAAACAAACCAGCGATCTGACAGAGGGCCTGAACACCCATCCTGACCGACCCCACAAAACAAAAAAGTACCCTCCAGCTACTAATTATAATGCCAATTTGCAAAATTTCCCTGCATATTTAAACAATGGAGAAATGATGGTGGGATGATACTTAGAAGAATGGCTTCTTGTCAGTCTCCACTGACAAAAATAGGCAACACCAAGTCAGCTACGCCTCAGCATAGTTATGTCCGTAGCAGCCATATTTGGTTTCAGTAGGCACATACACACGTTATCACAATTATTCTGAAACGCTGAAAACCTGCAAAGGATTTTCAACATACTGGTTCATTGAAAAGCTCTGAGGCATACTTCTTGGAACAAGCCAGTTTCCTGTGCCCACGCATAGAGAAGTATATAGAACCATGGTGGATTCCCAGCTCATGAAGCAAAGGATTCTTAAAGGAACGGGATTACCATGCGGATCCTGTTTAATTCTCTGAAACAGATCCGCAGTTTTCACCTGCCATACTAATACCCACTTCTCCTCTCTGGGGATAATAAAAACAAACCAGCGAACTGACAGAGGGCCTTATCAACACATCCACACCGATCCCACAGGAAAAGAAAAAAAAAAAACACCGTAGCCTCTAGCTACTAATTATAATGCTAACTTGAAAAACTTTCCTGCATTTTTAAACAATGGAAAAATGATGGTGAGATGATACTTAGAAGAATGGATTCTTGTCAGTCTCCAGTAACAAAAATAGGCAAAACCAAGTCAGCTACGCCTTAGCATAGTTATGTCCGTCGCAGCCTTCTTGGGTTTCAGGAGGCACAAACAAACGTTATCACAATTATGGTGAAATGCTGAACACCTGCAAATAATATTCAACGTAGTGGTTAATTGAAAAGCTCTGCGGCATACTTCTTGGAACAAGCCAGTTACCTGTTCCCACGCAAAGAGGAGTATATAGAACAATGCTGGATTTCCAGCTGATGAAGTAAAGGGTTATTAAAGGAACAGGATGACCAAGGGGATCATCGTTAATTCTCTGAAACAGAATCCGCCCTTTTCACCTGCCAAACACATGCCCACTTCTCCTCTCTGGGGATAATTAAAACTAACCAGCCAACTGACAGAGGGCCTGATCCCCACCATCCACATCGACCGCAAAAACAAAAAAACCGTACCCTCCAGCTACTAATTATAATGCTAACTTGCAAAATTTCCCTGCATTTTAAAACAATGGAAAAATGGTGGTGGGATGATACTTAGAAGAATGGCTTCTTGTCAGTCTCCACTAACAAAAATAGGCAACACCAAGTCAGCTACTCCTCAGCATAGTTATGTCCGTCGCAGCCTTCTTGGGTTTCAGGAGGGACATACAAACGTTATCAAAATTATGGTGAAACGCTGAACACCTGCAAATAATTTTCAACGTACTGGTTAATTTGAAAACTCTCCAGCATAATTCTTGGAACAAGCCAGGTACCTGTGCCCACGCATAGAGGAGTATATAGAAACATGGTGGAATCCCAGCTGATGAAGCAAAGGATTCTTAAAGGAATGAGATGACCATGCGGATCCTGTTTAATACTCTGAAACAGAATCCGCACTTTTCACCTGCCAAACACATGCCCACTACTCTTCTCTGGGGATAATAAAAACAAACCAGCGATCTGACAGAGGGCCTGAACACCCATCCTGACCGACCCCACAAAACAAAAAACTACCCTCCAGCTACTAATTATAATGCCAATTTGCAAAATTTCCCTGCATTTTTAAACAATGGAGAAATGATGGTGGGATGATACTTAGAAGAACGGCTTCTTGTCAGTCTCCACTGACAAAAATAGGCAACACCAAGTCAGCTACGCCTCAGCATAGTTATGTCCATAGCAGCCATATTTGGTTTCAGTAGGCACATACACACGTTATCACAATTATGGTGAAACGCTGAAAACCTGCAAAGGATTGTCAACATACTGGTTCATTGAAAACCTCTGAGGCATACTTCTTGGAACTAGCCAGTTTCCTGTGCCCACGCATAGACAAGTATATAGAACCATGGTGGATTCCCAGCTCATGAAGCAAAGGATTCTTAAAGGAACGGGATTACCATGCGGATCCTGTTTAATTCTCTGAAACAGATCCGCAGTTTTCACCTGCCATACTAATACACACTTCTCCTCTCTGGGGATAATAAAAACCAACCAGCGAACTGACAGAGGGCCTGACCAACACATCCACACCGACCCCACAGGAAAAAAAAAAAAAAAACACCGTAGCCTCCAGCTACTAATTATAATGCTAACTTGCAAAACTTTCCTGCATTTTTAAACAATGGAAAAATGATGGTGAGATGATACTTAGAAGAATGGATTCTTGTCAGTCTCCACTAACAAAAATAGGCAACACCAAGTCAGCTACGCCTCAGCATAGTTATGTCCATCGCAGCCTTCTTGGGTTTCAGGAGGCACAAACAAACATTATCACAATTATGGTGAAACGCTGAACAACTGCAAATAATTTTCAACGTACTGGTTAATTGAAAAGCTCTGCGGCATACTTCTTGGAACAAGGCAGTTACCTGTTCCCACGCAAAGAGGAGTATATAGAACCATGGCGGATTTCCAGCTGATGAAGTAAAGGATTATTAAAGGAACGGGATGACCATGGGGATCATCGTTAATTCTCTGAAACAGAATCCGCCCTTTTCACCTGCCAAACACATGCCCACTTCTCCTCTCTGGGGATAATAAAAACTAACCAGCGAACTGACAGAGGGCCTGACCCCCACCATCCACATCGACGACACACACAAAAAAAACCGTACCCTCCAGCTACTAATTATAATGCTAACTTGCAAAATTTCCCTGTATTTTAAAACAATGGAAAAATGGTGGTGGGATGATACTTAGAAGAATGGCTTCTTGTCAGTCTCCACTAACAAAAATAGGCAACACCAAGTCAGCTACTCCTCAGCATAGTTATGTCCGTCGCACCCTTCTTGGGTTTCAGGAGGCACAAACAAACGTTATCACAATTATGGTGAAACGCTGAACACCTGCAAATAATTTTCAACGTACTGGTTAATTTGAAAACTCTCCCGAATAATTCTTGGAACAAGCTAGGTACCTGTGTCCACGCATAGAGGAGTATATAGAAGCATAGTGGAATCCCAGCCGATGAAGCAAAGGATTCTTAAAGGAATAAGATGACCATGCGGATCCTGTTTAATTCTCTGAAACAGAATCCGCACTTTTCACCTGCCAAACACATGCCCACTACTTTTCTCTGGGGATAATAAAAACAAACCAGCGATCTGACAGAGGGCCTGAACAGCCATCCTCACCGACCCCACAAAACAAAAAAGTACCCTCCAGCTACTAATTATAATGCCAATTTGCAAAATTTCCCTGCATTTTTAAACAATGGAGAAATGATGGTATGATGATACTTAGAAGAATGGCTTCTTGTCAGTCTCCACTGACAAAAATAGGCAACACCAAGTCAGCTACGCCTCAGCATAGTTATGTCCGTAGCAGCCATATTTGGTTTCAGTAGGCACATACACACGTTATCACAATTATTCTGAAACACTGAAAACCTGCAAAGGATTTTCAACATACTGGTTAATTGAAAAGCTCTGAGACATACTTCTTGGAACAAGCGAGGTTCCTGTGCCCACGCATAGAGAAGTATATAGAACCATGGTGGATTCCCAGCTCATGAAGCAAAGGATTCTTAAAGGAACGGGATTACCATGCGGATCCTGTTTAATTCTCTGAAACAGATCCGCAGTTTTCACCTGCCATACTAATACCCACTTCTCCTCTCTGGGGATAATAAAAACAAACCAGCGAACTGACAGAGGGCCTGACCAACACATCCACACCGACCCCACAGGAAAAAAAAAAAAAAAAACACCGTAGCCTCCAGCTACTAATTATAATGCTAACTTGCAAAACTTTCCTGCATTTTTAAACAATGGAAAAATGATGGTGAGATGATACTTAGAAGAATGGATTCTTGTCAGTCTCCACTAACAAAAATAGGCAAAACCAAGTCAGCTACGCCTCAGCATAGTTATGTCCGTCGCAGCCTTCTTGGGTTTCAGGAGGCACAAACAAAGGTTCTCACAATTATGTTGAAACGCTGAACACCTGCAAATAATTTTCAACGTAGTGGTTAATTGAAAAGCTCTGCGGCATACTTCTTGGAACAAGCCAGTTACCTGTTCCCACGCAAAGAGGAGTATATAGAACCATGGTGGATTTCCAGCTGATGAAGTAAAGGATTATTAAAGGAACGGGATGACCATAGTGATCATCGTTAATTCTCTGAAACAGAATCCGCCCTTTTCACCTGCCAAACACATGCCCACTTCTCCTCTCTGGGGATAATAAAAACTAACCAGCGAACTGACAGAGGGCCTGACCCCCACCATCCACATCGACCACACAAAAAAATAAACCGTACCCTCCAGCTACTAATTATAATGCTAACTTGCAAAATTTCCCTGCATTTTAAAACAATGGAAAAATGGTGGTGGGATGATACTTAGAAGAATGGCTTCTTGTCAGTCTCCACTATCAAAAATAGGCAACACCAAGTCAGCTACGCCTCAGCATAGTTATGTCCGTCGCAGCCTTCTTGGGTTTCAGGAGGCACAAACAAAAGTTATCACAAATATGGTGAAACGCTGAACACCTGCAAATAATTTTCAACGTAGTGGTTAATTGAAAATCTCTGCGGCATACTTCTTGGAACAAGCCAGTTACCTGTTCCCACGCAAAGAGGAGTATAGAGAACCATGGTGGATTTCCAGCTGATGAAGTAAAGGATTATTAAAGGAAAGGGATGACCATGGGGATCATCGTTAATTCTCTGAAACAGAATCCGCCCTTTTCACCTGCCAAACACATGCCCACTTCTCCTCTCTGGGGATAATAAAAACTAACCAGCGAACTGACAGAGGGCCTGACCCCCCCCCATCCACATCGACCACACACACAAAAAAAAACCGTACCCTCCAGCTCCTAATTATAATGCTAACTTGCAAAATTTCCCTGCCTTTTAAAACAATGGAAAAATGGTGGTGGGATCATACTTAGAAGAATGGCTTCTTGACAGTCTCCAATAACAAAAATAGGCAACACCAAGTCAGCTACGCCTCAGCATAGTTGTGTCCGTCGCAGCCTTCTTGGGTTTCAGGCGGGTCATAAAAAAGTTATCAAAATTATGGTGAAACGCTGAACACCTGCAAATAATTTTCAACGTACTGGTTAATTTGTAATCTCTCCAGCATACTTCTTGGAACAAGCCAGGTACCTGTGCCCACGCATAGAGGAGTATATAGAAACATGGTGGAATCCCAGCTGATGAAGCAAAGGATTCTTAAAGGAATGAGATGACCATGCGGATCCTGTTTAATTCTCTGAAACAGAATCCGCAATTTTCACCTGCCAAACACATGCCCACTACTCTTCTCTGGGGATAATAAAAACAAACCAGCGATCTGACAGAGGGCCTGAACACCCATCCTGACCGACCCCACAAAACAAAAAAGTACCCTCCAGCTACTAATTATAATGCCAATTTGCAAAATTTCCCTGCATTTTTAAACAATGGAGAAATGATGGTGGGATGATACTTAGAAGAATGGCTTCTTGTCAGTCTCCACTGACAAAAATAGGCAACACCAAGTCAGCTACGCCTCAGCATAGTTATGTCCGTAGCAGCCATATTTGGTTTCAGTAGGCACATACACACGTTATCACAATTATTCTGAAACGCTGAAAACCTGCAAAGGATTTTCAACATACTGGTTAATTGAAAAGCTCTGAGGCATACTTCTTGGAACAAGCGAGTTTCCTGTGCCCACGCATAGAGAAGTATATAGAACCATGGTGGATTCCCAGCTCATGAAGCAAAGGATTCTTAAAGGAACGGGATTACCATGCGGATCCTGTTTAATTCTCTGAAACAGATCCGCAGTTTTCACCTGCCATACTAATACCCACTTCTCCTCTCTGGGGATAATAAAAACAAACCAGCGAACTGACAGAGGGCCTGATCAACACATCCACACCAACCCCACAGGAAAAAAAAAAAAAAAAACACCGTAGCCTGCAGCTACTAATTATAATGCTAACTTGCAAAACTTTCCTGCATTTTTAAACAACGGAAAAATGATGGTGAGATGATACTTAGAAGAATGGATTCTTGTCAGTCTCCAGTAACAAAAATAGGCAACACCAAATCAGCTACGCCTCAGCATAGTTATGTCCGTCGCAGCGTTCTTGGGTTTGAGGAGGCACAAACAAACGTTATCACAATTATGGTGAAACGCTGAACACCTGCAAATAATTTTCAACGTAGCGGTTAATTGAAAAGCTCTGCGGCATACTTCTTGGAACAAGCCAGTTACCTGTTCCCACGCAAAGAGGAGTATATAGAACCATGGTGGATTTCCAGCTGATGAAGTAAAGGATTATTAAAGGAACGGGATGACCATGGGGATCATCGATAATTCTCTGAAACAGAATCCGCCCTTTTCACCTGCCAAACACATGCCCACTTCTCCTCTCTGGGGATAATAAAAACTAACCGGCGAACTGACAGAGGGCCTGACCCCCCCCAATCCACATCGACCACACACAAAAAAAAAAAAACCGTACCCTCCAGCTACTAATTATAATGCTAACTTGCAAAACTTTCCTGCATTTTAAAACAATGGAAAAATGGTGGTGGGATGATACTTAGAAGAATGGCTTCTTGTCAGTCTCCACTAACAAAAATATGCAACACCAAGTCAGCTACTCCTCCCCATAGTTATGTCCGTCGCAGCCTTCTTGGGTTTCAGGAGGCACAAACACACGTTATCACAATTATGGTGAAACGCTGAACACCTGCAAATAATTTTCAACGTACTGGTTAATTTGAAAACTCTCCAGCATAATTCTTGGAACAAGCCAGGTACCTGTGCCCACGCATAGAGGAGTATATAGAAACATGGTGGAATCCCAGCTGATGAAGCAAAGGATTCTTAAAGGAATGAGATGACCATGCGGATCCTGTTTAATTCTCTGAAACAGAATCCGCACTTTTCACCTGCCAAACACATGCCCACTACTCTTCTCTGGGGATAATAAAAACAAACCAGCGATCTGACAGAGGGCCTGAACACCCATCCTGACCGACCCCACAAAACAAAAAAGTACCCTCCAGCTACTAATTATAATGCCAATTTGCAAAATTTCCCTGCATTTTTAAACAATGGAGAAATGATGGTGGGATGATACTTAGAAGAATGGCTTCTTGTCAGTCTCCACTGACAAAAATAGGCAACACCAAGTCAGCTACGCCTCAGCATAGTTATGTCCGTAGCAGCCATATTTGGTTTCAGTAGGCACATACACACGTTATCACAATTATTCTGAAACGCTGAAAACCTGCAAAGGATTTTCAACATACTGGTTAATTGAAAAGCTCTGAGGCATACTTCTTGGAACAAGAGAGTTTCCTGTGCCCACGCATAGAGAAGTATATAGAACCATGGTGGATTCCCAGCTCATGAAGCAAAGGATTCTTAAAGGAACGGGATTACCATGCGGATCCTGTTTAATTCTCTGAAACAGATCCGCAGTTTTCACCTGCCATACTAATACCCACTTCTCCTCTCTGGGGATAATAAAAACAAACCAGCGAACTGACAGAGGGCCTGATCAACACATCCACACCAACCCCACAGGAAAAAAAAAAAAAAAAACACCGTAGCCTGCAGCTACTAATTATAATGCTAACTTGCAAAACTTTCCTGCATTTTTAAACAACGGAAAAATGATGGTGAGATGATACTTAGAAGAATGGATTCTTGTCAGTCTCCAGTAACAAAAATAGGCAACACCAAATCAGCTACGCCTCAGCATAGTTATGTCCGTCGCAGCGTTCTTGGGTTTGAGGAGGCACAAACAAACGTTATCACAATTATGGTGAAACGCTGAACACCTGCAAATAATTTTCAACGTAGCGGTTAATTGAAAAGCTCTGCGGCATACTTCTTGGAACAAGCCAGTTACCTGTTCCCACGCAAAGAGGAGTATATAGAACAATGCTGGATTTCCAGCTGATGAAGTAAAGGATTATTAAAGGAACGGGATGACCATGGGGATCATCGATAATTCTCTGAAACAGAATCCGCCCTTTTCACCTGCCAAACACATGCCCACTTCTCCTCTCTGGGGATAATAAAAACTAACCGGCGAACTGACAGAGGGCCTGACCCCCCCCAATCCACATCGACCACACACAAAAAAAAAAAAAACCGTACCCTCCAGCTACTAATTATAATGCTAACTTGCAAAACTTTCCTGCATTTTAAAACAATGGAAAAATGGTGGTGGGATGATACTTAGAAGAATGGCTTCTTGTCAGTCTCCACTAACAAAAATATGCAACACCAAGTCAGCTACTCCTCCCCATAGTTATGTCCGTCACAGCCTTCTTGGGTTTCAGGAGGCACAAACACACGTTATCACAATTATGGTGAAACGCTGAACACCTGCAAATAATTTTCAACGTACTGGTTAATTTGAAAACTCTCCAGCATAATTCTTGGAACAAGCCAGGTACCTGTGCCCACGCATAGAGGAGTATATAGAAACATGGTGGAATCCCAGCTGATGAAGCAAAGGATTCTTAAAGGAATGAGATGACCATGCGGATCCTGTTTAATTCTCTGAAACAGAATCCGCACTTTTCACCTGCCAAACACATGCCCACTACTCTTCTCTGGGGATAATAAAAACAAACCAGCGATCTGACAGAGGGCCTGAACACCCATCCTGACCGACCCCACAAAACAAAAAAGTACCCTCCAGCTACTAATTATAATGCCAATTTGCAAACTTTCCCTGCATTTTTAAACAATGGAGAAATGATGGTGGGATGATACTTAGAAGAATGGCTTCTTGTCAGTCTCCACTGACAAAAATAGGCAACACCAAGTCAGCTACGCCTCAGCATAGTTATGTCCGTAGCAGCCATATTTGGTTTCAGTAGGCACATACACACGTTATCACAACTATGGTGAAACGCTGAAAACCTGCAAAGGATTGTCAACATACTGGTTAATTGAAAAGCTCTGAGGCATACTTCTTGGAACTAGCCAGTTTCCTGTGCCCACGCATAGACAAGTATATAGAACCATGGTGGATTCCCAGCTCATGAAGCAAAGGATTCTTAAAGGAACGGGATTACCATGCGGATCCTGTTTAATTCTCTGAAACAGATCCGCAGTTTTCACCTGCCATACTAATACCCACTTCTCCTCTCTGGGGATAATAAAAACAAACCAGCGAACTGACAGAGGGCCTGACCAACACATCCACACCGACCCCACAGGAAGAAAAAAAAACAAAACACCGTAGCCTCCAGCTACTAATTATAATGCTAACTTGCAAAACTTTCCTGCATTTTTAAACAATGGAAAAATGATGGTGAGATGATACTTAGAAGAATGGATTCTTGTCAGTCTCCACTAACAAAAATAGGCAAAACCAAGTCAGCTACGCCTCAGCATAGTTATGTCCGTCGCAGCATTCTTGGGTTTGAGGAGGCACAAACAAACGTTATCACAATTATGGTGAAACGCTGAACACCTGCAAATAATTTTCAACGTATTGGTTAATTGAAAAGCTCTGCGGAATACTTCTTGGAACAAGGCAGTTACCTGTTCCCACGCAAAGAGGAGTATATAGAACCATGGGTGATTTCCAGCTGATGAAGTAAAGGATTATTAAAGGAACGGGATGACCATGGGGATCATCGTTAATTCTCTGAAACAGAATCCGCCCTTTTCACCTGCCAAACACATGCCCACTTCTCCTCTCTGGGGATAATAAAAACTAACCAGCGAACTGACAGAGGGCCTGACCCCCACCACCCACATCGACCACACAAAAAAAAACCGTACCCTCCAGCTACTAATTATAATGCTAACTTGCAAAATTTCCCTGCATTATAAACAATGGAAAAATGGTGGTGGGATGATACTTAGAAGAATGGCTTCTTGTCTGTCACCACTAACAAAAATAGGCAATACCAAGTCAGCTACTCCTCAGCATAGTTATGTCCGTCGCAGCCTTCTTGGGTTTCAGGAGGCACAAACACACGTTATCACAATTATGGTGAAACGCTGAACACCTGCAAATAATTTTCAACGTAGTGGTTAATTGAAAAGCTCTGCGGTATACTTCTTGGAACAAGCCGGTTACCTTTTCCCACGCAAAGAGAAGTATATAGAACGATGGTGGATTTCCAGCTGATGAAGTAAAGGATTATTAAAGGAACGGGATGACCATGGGGATCATCGTTAATTCTCTGAAACAGAATCCGCCCTTTTGACCTGCCAAACACATGCCCACTTCTCCTCTCTGGGGATAATAAAAACTAACCAGCGAACTGACAGAGGGCCTGACCCCCCCATCCACATCGACGAGACACACACACAAAAAAACCGAACCTTCCAGCTACTAATTATAATGCTAACTTGCAAAATTTCCCTGCATTTTAAAACAATGGAAAAATGGTGGCGGGATGATACTTAGAAGAATGGCTTCTTGTCAGTCTCCACTAACAAAAATAGGCAACACCAAGTCAGCTACTCCTCAGCAAAGTTATGTCCGTCGCAGCCTTCTTAGGTTTCAGGAGGCACAAACAAACGTTTTCAAAATTATGGTGAAACGCTGAACACCTGCAAATAATTTTCAACGTACTGGTTAATTTGAAAACTCTCCAGCACAATTCTTGAAACAAACCAGGTACCTGTGCCCACGCATAGAGGAGTATATAGAAACATGGTGGAATCCCTGCTGATGAAGCAAAGGATTCTTAAAGGAATGAGATGACCATGCGGATCCTGTTTAATTCTCTGAAACAGAATCCGCACTTTTCACCTGCCAAACACATGCCCACTACTCTTCTCTGGGGATAATAAAAACAAACCAGCTATCTGAGAGAGGGCATGAACACCCATCCTGACCGACCCCACACAACAAAAAAGTACCCTCCAGCTACTAATTATAATGCCAATTTGCAAAATTTCCCTGCATTTTTAAACAATGGAGAAATGATGGTGGGATGATATTTAGAAGAATGGCTTCTTGTCAGTCTCCACTGACAAAAATAGGCAACACCAAGTCAGCTACGCCTCAGCATAGTTATGTCCGTAGCAGCCATATTTGGTTTCAGTAGGCACATACACACGTTATCACAATTATGGTGAAACGCTGAAAACCTGCAAAGGATTTTCAACGTACTGGTTAATTGAAAAGCTCTGAGGCATACTTCTTGGAACTAGCCAGTTTCCTGTGCCCACGCATAGACAAGTATATAGAACCATGGTGGATTCCCAGCTCATGAAGCAAAGGATTCTTAAAGGAACAGGATTACCATGCGGATCTTGTTTAATTCTCTGAAACAGATCCGCAGTTTTCACCTGCCATACTAATACCCACTTCTCCTCTCTGGGGATAATAAAAACAAACCAGCGAACTGACAGAGGGCCTGACCCACACATCCACACCGACTCCACAGGAAAAAAAAAAAAATACATCGTAGCCTCCAGCTACTAATTATAATGCTAACTTGCAAAACTTTCCTGCATTTTTAAACAATGGAGAAATGATGGTGGGATGATATTTAGAAGAATGGCTTCTTGTCAGTCTCCACTAACAAAAATAGGCAATACCAAGTCAGCTACGCCTCAGCATAGTTATGTCCGTCGCAGCCTTCTTGGGTTTCAGGAGGCACAAACACACGTTATCACAATGATGGTGAAACGCTGAACACCTGCAAATAATTTTCAACGTACTGGTTAATTGAAAAGCTCTGCGGCATACTTCTTGGAACTAGCCAGTTACCTGTTCCCACGCAAAGAGGAGTATATAGAACCATGGTGGATTTCCAGCTGATGAAGTAAAGTATTATTAAGGGAACGGGATGACCATGGGGATCATCGTCAATTCTCTGAAACAGAATCCGCCCTTAACCTGCCAAACACATGCCCACTTCTCCTCTCTGGCGATAATAAAAACTAACCAGCGAACTGACAGAGGGCCTGACCCCCCCATCCACATCGACGACACACAAAAAAAAAAAAACCGTACCCTCCAGCTACTAATTATAATGCTAACTTGCAAAATTTCCCTGCATTTTAAAACAAGGGAGAAATGGTGGTGGGATGATACTTAGAAGAATGGCTTCTTGTCAGTCTCCACTAACAAAAATAGGCAACACCAAGTCAGCTACTCCTCAGCATAGTTATGTCCGTCGCAGCCTTCTTGTGTTTCAGGAGGCACAAACAAACGTTATCACAATTATGGTGAAACGCTGAACACCTGCAACTAATTTTCAACGTAGTGGTTAATTGAAAAGCTCTGCGGCATACTTCTTGGAACAAGCCAGTTACCTGTTCCCACGCAAAGAGGAGTATATAGAACCATGGTGGATTTCCAGCTGATGAAGTAAAGGATTATTAAGGGAATGGGATGACCATGGGGATCATCGTCAATTCTCTGAAACAGAATCCGCCCTTAACCTGCCAAACACATGCCCACTTCTCCTCTCTGGGGATAATAAAAACTACCCAGCGAACTGACAGAGGGCCTGACACCCCCCCATCCACATCGACCACACAGAAAAAAAAAACCGTACCCTCCAGCTACTAATTATAATGCTAACTTGCAAAATTTCCCTGCATTTTAAAACAATGGAAAAATGGTGGTGGGATCATACTTAGAAGAATGGCTTCTTGTCTGTCTCCACTAACAAAAATAGGCAACACCGAGTCAGCTACTCCTCAGCATAGTTATGTCCGTCGCAGCCTTCTTGGGTTTCAGGAGGGACATACACACGTTATCAAAATTATGGTGAAACGCTGAACACCTGCAAATAATTTTCAACGTACTGGTTAATTTGAAAACTCTCCAGCATACTTCTTGGAACAAGCCAGGTACCTGTGCCCACGCATAGAGGAGTATATAGAAACATGGTGGAATCCCAGCTGATGAAGCAAAGGATTCTTAAAGGAATGAGATGACCATGCGGGTCCTGTTTAATTCTCTGAAACAGAATCCGCACTTTTCACCTGCCAAACACATGCCCACTACTCTTCTCTGGGGATAATAAAAACAAACCAGCGATCTGACAGAGGGCCTGAACACCCATCCTGACCGACCCCACAAAACAAAAAAGTACCCTCCAGCTACTAATTATAATGCCAATTTGCAAAATTTCCCTGCATTTTTAAACAATGGAGAAATGATGGTTGGATGATACTTAGAAGAATGGCTTCTTGTCAGTGTCCACTGACAAAAATAGCCAACACCAAGTAAGCTACGCCTCAGCATAGTTATGTCCTTAGCAGCCATATTTGGTTTCAGTAGGCACATACACACGTTATCACAATTATGGTGAAACGCTGAAAACCTGCAAAGGATTTTCAACATACTGGTAAATTGAAAAGCTCTGCGGCATACTTCTTGGAACAAGCCAGTTACCTGTTCCCACGCAAAGAGGAGTATAGAGAACCATGGTGGATTTCCAGCTGATGAAGTAAAGGATTATTAAAGGAACGGGACGACCATGGGGATCATCGTTAATTCTCAGAAACAGAATCCGCCCTTTTCACCTATCAAACACATGCCCACTTCTCTTCTCTGGGGATAATAAAAACTAACCAGCGAACTGACAGAGGGCCTGACCCCCCCATCCACATCGACCACACACACACAAAAAAAAACCGTACCCTCCAGCTACTAATTATAATGCTAACTTGCATAATTTCCCTGCATTTTAAAATAATGGAAAAATGGTGGTGGGATGATACTTAGAAGAATGGCTTCTTGTCAGTCTCCACTAACAAAAATAGGCAACAGCAAGTCAGCTACTCCTCAGCATAGTTATGTCCGTCGCAGCCTTCTTGGGTTTCAGGAGGCACAAAGACACGTTATCACTATTATGGTGAAACGCTGAACACCTGCAAATAATTTTCAACGTAGTGGTTAATTGAAAAGCTCTGCGGCATACTTCTTGGAACAAGGCAGTTACCTGTTCCCACGCAAAGAGGAGTATATAGAACCATGGTGGATTTCCAGCTGATGAAGTAAAGGATTATTAAAGGAACGGGATGACCATGGGGATCATCGTTAATTCTCTGAAACAGAATCCGCCCTTTTCACCTGCCAAAAACATGCCCACTTCTCCGCTCTGGGGATAACAAAAACTAACCAGCGAACTGAGAGAGGCCTGACCCCCACCATCCACATCGACCACACAAAAAAAAAAACCGTACCCTCCAGCTACTAATTATAATGCTAACTTGCAAAATTTCCCTGCATTTTAAAACAATGGAAAAATGGTGGTGGGATGATACTTAGAAGAATGGCTTCTTGTCAGTCTCCACTAACAAAAATAGGCAACACCAAGTCAGCTACTCCGCAACATAGTTATGTCCGTCGCAGCCTTCTTGGGTTTCAGGAGGCACAAACAAAGGTTCTCACAATTATGGTGAAACGCTGAACACCTGCAAATAATTTTCAACGTAGTGGTTAATTGAAAAGCTCTGCGGCATACTTCTTGGAACAAGGCAGTTACCTGTTCCCACGCAAAGAGGAGTATAGAGAACCATGGTGGATTTCCAGCTGATGAAGTAAAGGATTATTAAAGGAACGGGATGACCATGAGGATCATCGTTAATTCTCTGAAACAGAATCCGCCCTTTTCACCTGCCAAACACATGCCCACTTCTCCTCTCTGGGGATAATAAAAACTAACCAGCGAACTGACAGAGGGCCTGACCCCCCCCCATCCACATCGACCACACACACACAAAAAAAAAAACCGTACCCTCCAGCTACTAATTATAATGCTAACTTGCAAAATTTCCCTGCATTTTAAAACAATGGAAAAATGGTGGTGGGATCATACTTAGAAGAATGGCTTCTTGTCTGTCTCCACTAACAAAAATAGGCAACACCAAGTCAGCTACTCCTCAGCATAGTTATGTCCGTCGCAGCCTTCTTGGGTTTCAGGAGGGACATACAAACGTTATCAAAATTATGGTGAAACGCTGAAAACCTGCAAATAATTTTCAACGTACTGGTTAATTTGAAAACTCTCCAGCATAATTCTTGGAACAAGTCAGGTACCTGTGCCCACGCATAGAGGAGTATATACAAACATGGTGGAATCCCAGTTGATGAAGCAAAGGATTCTTAAAGGAATGAGATGACCATGCAGATCCTGTTTAATTCTCTGAAACAGAATCCGCACTTTTCACCTGCCAAACACATGCCCACTACTCTTCTCTGGGGATAATAAAAACAAACCAGCGATCTGACAGAGGGCCTGAACACCCATCCTGACCGACCCCACAAAACAAAAAAGTACCCTCCAGCTACTAATTATAATGCCAATTTGCAAAATTTCCCTGCATTTTTAAACAATGGAGAAATGATGGTGGGATGATACTTAGAAGAATGGCTTCTTTTCAGTCTCAACTGACAAAAATAGGCAACACCAAGTCAGCTACGCCTCAGCATAGTTATGTCCGTAGCAGCCATATTTGGTTTCAGTAGGCACATACACACGTTATCACAATTATGGTGAAACGCTGAAAACCTGAAAAGGATTTTCAACATACTGGTTAATTGAAAAGCTCTGAGGCATACTTCTTGGAACAAGCCAGTTACCTGTTCCCACGCAAAGAGGAGTATATAGTACCATGGTGGAGTCCCAGCTCATGAAGCAAAGGATTCTTAAAGGAACGGGATTACCATGCGGATCCTGTTTAATTCTCTGAAACAGATCCGCAGTTCTCACCTGCCATACTAATACCCACTTCTCCTCTCTGGGGATAATAAAAACTAACCAGCGAACTGACAGAGGGCCTGACCAACACATCCACACCGACGGCACAGGAAAAAAAAAAAAAAAAACACCGTACCCTCCATCTACTTATTATAATGCTAACTTGCAAAATTTCCCTGCATTTTAAAACAATGGAAAAATGGTGGTGGGATGATACTTAGAAAAATGGCTTCTTGTCAGTCTCCACTAACAAAAATAGGCAACACCAAGTCAGCTACTCCTCAGCATAGTTATATCCGTCGCAGCCTTCTTGGGTTTCAGGAGACACAAACAAAGGTTCTCACAATTATGGTGAAATGCTGAACACCTGCAAATAATTTTCAACGTAGTGGTTAATTGAAAAGCTCTGCGGCATACTTCTTGGAACAAGCCAGTTACCTGTTCCCACGCAAAGAGGAGTATAGAGAACCATGGTGGATTTCCAGCTGATGAAGTAAAGGATTATTAAAGGAAAGGGATGACCATGGGGATCATCGTTAATTCTCTGAAACAGAATCCGCCCTTTTCACCTGCCAAACACATGGCCACTTCTCCTCTCTGGGGATAATAAAAACTAACCAGCGAACTGACAGAGGGCCTGACCCCCCCCCCATCCACATCGACAACACAAAAAAAAAAAACCGTACCCTCCAGCTACTAATTATAATGCTAACTTGCAAAATTTCCCTGCATTTTAAAACAATGGAAAAATGGTGGTGGGATGATACTTAGAAGAATGGCTTCTTGTCAGTCTCCACTAACAAAAATAGGCAACACCAAGTCAGCTACTCCTCAGCATAGTTATGTCCGTCGCAGCCTTCTTCTGCATTTTAAAACAATGGAAAAATGGTGGTGGGATGATACTAGCAGAATGGCTTCTTGTCAGTCTCCACTAACAAAAATAGGCAACACCAAGTCAGCTACTCCTCAGCATAGTTATGTCCGTCGCAGCCTTCTTGGGTTTCAGTAGGCACAAACAAAGGTTCTCACAATTATGGTGAAACGCTGAACACCTGCAAATAATTTTCAACGTAGTGGTTAATTGAAAAGCTCTGCGGCATACTTCTTGGAACAAGGCAGTTACCTGTTCCCACGCAAAGAGGAGTATATAGAACCATGGTGGATTTCCAGCTGATGAAGTAAAGGATTATTAAAGGAAAGGGATGACCATGGGGATCATAGTTAATTCTCTGAAACAGAATCCGCCCTTTTCACCTGCCAAACACATGCCCACTTCTCCTCTCTGGGGATAATAAAAACTAACCAGCGAACTGACAGAGGGCCTGACCACCCCCATCCACATCGACCACACACACAAAAAAAAACCGTACCCTCCAGCTACTAATTATAATGCTAACTTGCAAAATTTCCCTGCATTTTAAAACAATGGAAAAATGGTGGTGGGATGATACTTAGAAGAATGGCTTCTTGTCAGTCTCCACTAACAAAAATAGGCAACACCAAGTCAGCTACTCCTCAGCATAGTTATGACCGTCGCAGCCTTCCTGGGTTTCAGGAGGCACAAACAAAGGTTCTCACAATTATGGTGAAACGGTGAACACCTGCAAATAATTTTCAACGTAGTGGTTAATTGAAAAGCTCTGCGGCATACTTCTTGGAACAAGGCAGTTACCTGTTCCCACGCAAAGAGGAGTATAGAGAACCATGGTGGATTTCCAGCAGATGAAGTAAAGGATTATTAAAGGAAAGGGATGACCATGGGGACCATCGTTAATTCTCTGAAACAGAATCCGACCTTTTCACCTGCCAAACACATGCCCACTTCTCCTCTCTGGGGATAATGAAAGCTAACCAGCGAACTGACAGAGGGCCTGACACCCCCCATCCACATCGACCACACACACAAAAAAAAACCGTACCCTCCAGCTACTAATTATAATGCTAACTTGCAAAATTTCCCTGCATTTTAAAACAATGGAAAAATGGTGGTGGGATGATACTTAGAAGAATGGCTTCTTGTCAGTCTCCACTAACAAAAATAGGCAACACCAAGTCAGCTACTCCTCAGCATAGTTATGTCCGTCGCAGCCTTCTTGGGTTTCAGGAGGCACAAACAAATGTTCTCACAATTATGGTGAAACGCTGAACACCTGCAAATAATTTTCAACGTAGTGGTTAATTGAAAAGCTCTGCGGCATACTTCTTGGAACAAGCCAGTTACCTGTTCCCACGCAAAGAGGAGTATATAGAACCATGGTGGATTTCCAGCAGATGAAGTAAAGGATTATTAAAGGAACGGGATGACCATGGGGATCATCGTTAATTCTCTGAAACAGAATCCGCCCTTTTCACCTGCCAAACACATGCCCACTTCTCCTCTCTGGGGATAATAAAAACTAACCAGCGAACTGACAGAGGGCCTGACCCCCCCCCCATTCACATCGACCACACACACAGAAAAAAAACCGTACCCTCCAGCTACTAATTATAATGCTAACTTGCAAAATTTCCCTGCATTTTAAAACAATGGAATAATGATGGTGGGATGATACTTAGAAGAATGGCTTCTTGTCAGTCTCCACTAACAAAAATAGGCAACACCAAGTCAGCTACTCCTCAGCATAGTTATGTCCGTCGCAGCCTTCTTGGGTTTCAGGAGGCACAAACACACGTTATCACAATTATGGTGAAACGCTGAACACCTGCAAATAATTTTCAACGTAGTGGTTAATTCAAAAGCTCTGCGGCATACTTCTTGGAACAAGCCAGTTACTTGTTCCCACGCAAAGAGGAGTATTTAGAACCATGGTGGATTTCCAGCTGATGAAGTAAAGGATTATTAAAGGAACGGGATGACCATGGGGATCATCGTTAATTCTCTGAAACACAATCCGCCCTTTTCACCTGCCAAACACATGCCCACTTCTCCTCTCTTTGGATAATAAAAACTAACCAGCGAACTGACAGAGGGCCTGAATCCCCCCCATCCACATCGACCACACACACAAAAAAAAACCATACCCTCCAACTACTAATTATAATGCTAACTTGCAAAATTTCCCTGCATTTTAAAACAATGGAAAAATGGTGGTGGGATGATACTTAGAAGAATGGCTTCTTGTCAGTCTCCACTAACAAAAATAGGCAACACCAAGTCAGCTACTCCTCAGCATAGCTATGTCCGTCGCAGCCTTCTTTGGTTTCAGGAGGCACAAACACACGTTATCACAATTATGGTGAAACGCTGAACACCTGCAAATAATTTTCAACGTAGTGGTTAATTGAAAAGCTCTGCGGCATACTTCTTGGAACAAGCCAGTTACTTGTTCCCACACAAAGAGGAGTATTTAGAACCATGGTGGATTTCCAGCTGATGAAGTAAAGGATTATTAAAGGAACGGGATGACCATGGGGATCATCGTTAATTCTCTGAAACAGAATCCGCCCTTTTCACCTGCCAAACACATGCCCACTTCTCCTCTCTTTGGATAATAAAAACTAACCAGCGAACTGACAGAGGGCCTGAATCCCCCCCATCCACATCGACCACACACACAAAAAAAAAACCATACCCTCCAACTACTAATTATAATGCTAACTTGCAAAATTTCCCTGCATTTTAAAACAATGGAAAAATGGTGGTGGGATGATACTAGAAGAATGGCTTCTTGTCAGTCTCCACTAACAAAAATAGGCAACACCAAGTCAGCTACTCCTCAGCATAGTTATGTCCGTCGCAGCCTTCTTGGGTTTCAGGAGGCACAAACAAAGGTTCTCACAATTATGGTGAAACGCTGAACACCTGCAAATAATTTTCAACGTAGTGGTTAATTGAAAAGCTCTGCGGCATACTTCTTGGAACAAGGCAGTTACCTGTTCCCACGCAAAGAGGAGTATATAGAACCATGGTGGATTTCCAGCTGATGAAGTAAAGGATTATTAAAGGAAAGGGATGACCATGCGGATCATAGTTAATTCTCTGAAACAGAATCCGCCCTTTTCACCTGCCAAACACATGCCCACTTCTCCTCTCTGGGGATAATAAAAACTAACCAGCGAACTGACAGAGGGCCTGACCACCCCCATCCACATCGACCACACACACAAAAAAAAACCGTACCCTCCAGCTACTAATTATAATGCTAACTTGCAAAATTTCCCTGCATTTTAAAACAATGGAAAAATGGTGGTGGGATGATACTTAGAAGAATGGCTTCTTGTCAGTCTCCACTAACAAAAATAGGCAACACCAAGTCAGCTACTCCTCAGCATAGTTATGTCTGTCGCAGCCTTCTTGGGTTTCAGGAGGCACAAACAAAGGTTCTCACAATTATGGTGAAACGCTGAACACCTGCAAATAATTTTCAACGTACTGGTTAATTGAAAAGCTCTGCGGCATACTTCTTGGAACAAGCCAGTTACCTGTTCCCACGCAAAGAGGAGTATATAGAACCATGGTGGATTTCCAGCTGATGAAGTAAAGGATTATTAAAGGAAAGCGATGACCATGGGGATCATCGTTAATTCTCTGAAACAGAATCCGCCCTTTTCACCTGCCAAACACATGCCCACTTCTCCTCTCTGGGGATAATGAAAACTAACCAGCGAACTGACAGAGGGCCTGACCCCCCCATCCACATGGACCACACACAAAAATAAAAAAAACCGTACCCTCCAGCTACTAATTATAATGCTAACTTGCAAAATTTCCCTGCATTTTAAAACAATGGAAAAATGGTGGTGGGATGATACTTAGAAGAATGGCTTCTTGTCAGTCTCCACTAACAAAAATAGGCAACACCAAGTAAGCTACTCCTCAGCATAGTTATGACCGTCGCAGCCTTCCTGGGTTTCAGGAGGCACAAACAAAGGTTCTCACAATTATGGTGAAACGCTGAACACCTGCAAATAATTTTCAACGTAGTGGTTAATTGAAAAGCTCTGCGGCATACTTCTTGGAACAAGGCAGTTACCTGTTCCCACGCAAAGAGGAGTATATAGAACCATGGTGGATTTCCAGCAGATGAAGTAAAGGATTATTAAAGAAAGGGATGACCATGGGGACCATCGTTAATTCTCTGAAACAGAATCCGACCTTTTCACCTGCCAAACACATGCCCACTTCTCCTCTCTGGGGATAATGAAAGCTAACCAGCGAACTGACAGAGGGCCTGACCCCCCCCATCCACATCGACCACACACACACAAAAAAACCGTACCCTCCAGCTACTAATTATAATGCTAACTTGCAAAATTTCCCTGCATTTTAAAACAATGGAAAAATGGTGGTGGGATGATACTTAGAAGAATGGCTTCTTGTCAGTCTCCACTAACAAAAATAGGCAACACCAAGTCAGCTACTCCTCAGCATAGTTATGTCCGTCGCAGCCTTCTTGGGTTTCAGGAGGCACAAACAAATGTTCTCACAATTATGGTGAAACGCTGAACACCTGCAAATAATTTTCAACGTAGTGGTTAATTGAAAAGCTCTGCGGCATACTTCTTGGAACAAGCCAGTTACTTGTTCCCACGCAAAGAGGAGTATTTAGAACCATGGTGGATTTCCAGCTGATGAAGTAAAGGATTATTAAAGGAACGGGATGACCATGGGGATCATCGTTAATTCTCTGAAACAGAATCCGCCCTTTTCACCTGCCAAACACATGCCCACTTCTCCTCTCTTTGGATAATAAAAACTAACCAGCGAACTGACAGAGGGCCTGAATCCCCCCCATCCACATCGACCACACACACAAAAAAAAACCATACCCTCCAACTACTAATTATAATGCTAACTTGCAAAATTTCCCTGCATTTTAAAACAATGGAAAAATGGTGGTGGGATGATACTAGAAGAATGGCTTCTTGTCAGTCTCCACTAACAAAAATAGGCAACACCAAGTCAGCTACTCCTCAGCATAGTTATGTCCGTCGCAGCCTTCTTGGGTTTCAGGAGGCACAAACAAAGGTTCTCACAATTATGGTGAAACGCTGAACACCTGCAAATAATTTTCAACGTAGTGGTTAATTTGAAAGCTCTGCGGCATACTTCTTGGAACAAGGCAGTTACCTGTTCCCACGCAAAGAGGAGTATATAGAACCATGGTGGATTTCCAGCTGATGAAGTAAAGGATTATTAAAGGAAAGGGATGACCATGCGGATCATAGTTAATTCTCTGAAACAGAATCCGCCCTTTTCACCTGCCAAACACATGCCCACTTCTCCTCTCTGGGGATAATAAAAACTAACCAGCGAACTGACAGAGGGCCTGACCACCCCCATCCACATCGACCACACACACAAAAAAAAACCGTACCCTCCAGCTACTAATTATAATGCTAACTTGCAAAATTTCCCTGCATTTTAAAACAATGGAAAAATGGTGGTGGGATGATACTTAGAAGAATGGCTTCTTGTCAGTCTCCACTAACAAAAATAGGCAACACCAAGTCAGCTACTCCTCAGCATAGTTATGTCTGTCGCAGCCTTCTTGGGTTTCAGGAGGCACAAACAAAGGTTCTCACAATTATGGTAAAACGCTGAACACCTGCAAATAATTTTCAACGTACTGGTTAATTGAAAAGCTCTGCGGCATACTTCTTGGAACAAGCCAGTTACCTGTTCCCACGCAAAGAGGAGTATATAGAACCATGGTGGATTTCCAGCTGATGAAGTAAAGGATTATTAAAGGAAAGCGATGACCATGGGGATCATCGTTAATTCTCTGAAACAGAATCCGACCTTTTCACCTGCCAAACACATGCCCACTTCTCCTCTCTGGGGATAATGAAAACTAACCAGCGAACTGACAGAGGGCCTGACCCCCCCATCCACATGGACCACACACAAAAAAAAAAAAACCGTACCCTCCAGCTACTAATTATAATGCTAACTTGCAAAATTTCCCTGCATTTTAAAACAATGGAAAAATGGTGGTGGGATGATACTTAGAAGAATGGCTTCTTGTCAGTCTCCACTAACAAAAATAGGCAACACCAAGTAAGCTACTCCTCAGCATAGTTATGACCGTCGCAGCCTTCCTGGGTTTCAGGAGGCACAAACAAAGATTCTCACAATTATGGTGAAACGCTGAACACCTGCAAATAATTTTCAACGTAGTGGTTAATTGAAAAGCTCTGCGGCATACTTCTTGGAACAAGGCAGTTACCTGTTCCCACGCAAAGAGGAGTATATAGAACCATGGTGGATTTCCAGCAGATGAAGTAAAGGATTATTAAAGGAAAGGGATGACCATGGGGACCATCGTTAATTCTCTGAAACAGAATCCGCCCTTTTCACCTGCCAAACACATGCCCACTTCTCCTCTCTGGGGATAATGAAAGCTAACCAGCGAACTGACAGAGGGCCTGACCCCCCCCATCCACATCGACCACACACACAAAAAAAAACCGTACCCTCCAGCTACTAATTATAATGCTAACTTGCAAAATTTCCCTGCATTTTAAAACAATGGAAAAATGGTGGTGGGATGATACTTAGAAGAATGGCTTCTTGTCAGTCTCCACTAACAAAAATAGGCAACACCAAGTCAGCTACTCCTCAGCATAGTTATGTCCGTCGCAGCCTTCTTGGGTTTCAGGAGGCACAAACAAATGTTCTCACAATTATGGTGAAACGCTGAACACCTGCAAATAATTTTCAACGTAGTGGTTAATTGAAAAGCTCTGCGGCATACTTCTTGGAACAAGCCAGTTACCTGTTCCCACGCAAAGAGGAGTATATAGAACCATGGTGGATTTCCAGCTGATGAAGTAAAGGATTATTAAAGGAACGGGATGACCATGGGGATCATCGTTAATTCTCTGAAACAGAATCCGCCCTTTTCACCTGCCAAACACATGCCCACTTCTCCTCTCTGGGGATAATAAAAACTAACCAGCGAACTGACAGAGGGCCTGACCCCCCCCCCATTCACATCGACCACACACACAGAAAAAAAACCGTACCCTCCATCTACTAATTATAATGCTAACTTGCAAAATTTCCCTGCATTTTAAAACAATGGAATAATGATGGTGGGATGATACTTAGAAGAATGGCTTCTTGTCAGTCTCCACTAACAAAAATAGGCAACACCAAGTCAGCTACTCCTCAGCATAGTTATGTCCGTCGCAGCCTTCTTGGGTTTCAGGAGGCACAAACACACGTTATCACAATTATGGTGAAACGCTGAACACCTGCAAATAATTTTCAACGTAGTGGTTAATTGAAAAGCTCTGCGGCATACTTCTTGGAACAAGCCAGTTACTTGTTCCCACGCAAAGAGGAGTATTTAGAACCATGGTGGATTTCCAGCGGATGAAGTAAAGGATTATTAAAGGAACGGGATGACCATGGGGATCATCGTTAATTCTCTGAAACAGAATCCGCCCTTTTCACCTGCCAAACACATGCCCACTTCTCCTCTCTTTGGATAATAAAAACTAACCAGCGAACTGACAGAGGGCCTGAATCCCCCCCATCCACATCGACCACACACACAAAAAAAAACCATACCCTCCAACTACTAATTATAATGCTAACTTGCAAAATTTCCCTGCATTTTAAAACAATGGAAAAATGGTGGTGGGATGATACTTAGAAGAATGGCTTCTTGTCAGTCTCCACTAACAAAAATAGGCAACACCAAGTCAGCTACTCCTCAGCATAGCTATGTCCGTCGCAGCCTTCTTTGGTTTCAGGAGGCACAAACAAAGGTTCTCACAATTATGGTGAAACGCTGAACACCTGCAAATAATTTTCAACGTAGTGGTTAATTGAAAAGCTCTGCGGCATACTTCTTGGAACAAGGCAGTTACCTGTTCCCACGCAAAGAGGAGTATATAGAACCATGGTGGATTTCCAGCTGATGAAGTAAAGGATTATTAAAGGAACGGGATGACCATGGGGATCATCATTAATTCTCTGAAACAGAATCCGCCCTTTTCACCTGCCAAACACATGCCCACTTCTCCTCTCTGGGGATAATAAAAACTAACCAGCGAACTGACAGAGGGCCTGACCCCCCCATCCACATCGACCACACACACAAAAAAAAAACCGTACCCTCCAGCTACTAATTATAATGCTAACTTGCAAAATTTACCTGCATTTTAATACAATGGAAAAATGGTGGTGGGATGAGACTTAGAAGAATGGCTTCTTGTCAGTCTCCACTAACAAAAATAGGCAACACCAAGTCAGCTACTCCTCAGCATAGCTATGTCCATCGCAGCCTTCTTGGGTTTCAGGAGGCACAAACAAAGGTTCTCACAATTATGGTGAAACGCTGAACACCTGCAAATAATTTTCAACGTAGTGGTTAATTGAAAAGCTCTGCGGCATACTTCTTGGAACAAGCCAGTTACCTGTTCCCACGCAAAGAGGAGTATATAGAACCATGGTGGATTTCCAGCTGATGAAGTAAAGGATTATTAAAGGAACGGGATGACCATGGGGATCATCGTTAATTCTCTGAAACAGAATCCGCCCTTTTCACCTGCCAAACACATGCCCACTTCTCCTCTCTGGGGATAATAAAAACTAACCAGCGAACTGACAGAGGGCCTGACCCCCACCATCCACATCGACCACACACACAAAAAAAAACCGTACCCTCCAGCTACTAATTATAATGCTAACTTGCAAAATTTCCCTGCATTTTAAAACAATGGAAAAATGGTGGTGGGATGATACTTAGAATAATGGCTTCTTGTCAGTCTCCACTAACAAAAATAGGCAACACCAAGTCAGCTACTCCTCAGCATAGTTATGTCCGTCGCAGCCTTCTTGGGTTTCAGGAGGCACAAACAAATGTTCTCACAATTATGGTGAAACGCTGAACACCTGCAAATAATTTTCAACGTAGTGGTTAATTGAAAAGCTCTGCGGCATACTTCTTGGAACAAGCCAGTTACCTGTTCCCACGCAAAGAGGAGTATATAGAACCATGGTGGATTTCCAGCTGATGAAGTAAAGGATTATTAAAGGAACGGGATGACCATGGGGATCATCATTAATTCTCTGAAACAGAATCCGCCCTTTTCACCTGCCAAACACATGCCCACTTCTCCTCTCTGGGGATAATAAAAACTAACCAGCGAACTGACAGAGGGCCTGACCACCCCATCCACATCGACCACACACACACAAAAAAAACCGTACCCTCCAGCTACTAATTATAATGCTAACTTGCAAAATTTCCCTGCATTTTAAAACAATGGAAAAATGGTGGTGGGATGATACTTAGAAGAATGGCTTCTTGTCAGTCTCCACTAACAAAAATAGGCAACACCAAGTCAGCTACTCCTCAGCATAGCTATGTCCATCGCAGCCTTCTTGGGTTTCAGGAGGCAAAAACAAAGGTTCTCACAATTATGGTAAAACGCTGAACACCTGCAAATAATTTTCATCGTAGTCGTTAATTGAAAAGCTCTGCGGCATACTTCTTGGAACAAGCCAGTTACCTGTTCCCACGCAAAGAGGAGTATATAATACCATGTTGGATTTCCAGCTGATGAAGTAAAGGATTATTAAAGGAACGGGATGACCATGGTGATCATCGTTAATTCTCTGAAACAGAATCCGCCCTTTTCACCTGCCAAACACATGCCCACTTCTCCTCTCTGGGGATAATAAAAACTAACCAGCGAACTGACAGAGGGCCTGACCCCCCCCCCATTCACATCGACCACACACACAGAAAAAAAACCGTACCCTCCAGCTACTAATTATAATGCTAACTTGCAAAATTTCCCTGCATTTTAAAACAATGGAAAAATGGTGGTGGGATGATACTTAGAAGAATGGCTTCTTGTCTGTCTCCACTAACAAAAATAGGCAACACCAAGTCAGCTACTCCTCAGCATAGTTATGTCCGTCGCAGCCTTCTTGGGTTTCAGGAGGGACATACAAACGTTATCAAAGTTATGGTGAAACGCTGAAAACCTGCAAATAATTTTCAACGTACTGGTTAATTTGAAAACTCTCCAGCATAATTCTTGGAACAAGCCAGGTACCTGTGCCCACGCATAGAGGAGTATATAGAAACATGGTGGAATCCCAGCTGATGAAGCAAAGGATTCTTAAAGGAATGAGATGACCATGCGGATCCTGTTTAATTCTCTGAAACAGAATCCGCACTTTTCACCTGCCAAGCACATGCCCACTACTCTTCTCTGGGGATAATAAAAACAAACCAGCGATCTGACAGAGGGCCTGAACACCCATCCTGACCGACCCCACAAAACAAAAAAGTACCCTCCAGCTACTAATTATAATGCCAAGTGCAAAATTTCCCTGCATTTTTAAACAATGGAGAAATGATGGTGGGATGATACTTAGAAGAATGGCTTCTTGTCAGTCTCCACTGACAAAAATAGGCAACACCAAGTCAGCTACGCCTCAGGATAGTTATGTCCGTAGCAGCCATATTTGGTTTCAGTAGGCACATACACACGTTATCACAATTATGGTGAAACGCTGAAAACCTGCCATGGATTGTCAACATACTGGTTAATTGAAAAGCTCTGAGGCATACTTCTTGGAACTAGCCAGTTTCCTGTGCCCACGCATAGACAAGTATATAGAACCATGGTGGATTCCCAGCTCATGAAGCAAAGGATACTTAAAGGAACGGGATTACCATGCGGATCCTGTTTAATTCTCTGAAACAGATCTGCAGTTTTCACCTGCCATACTAATACCCACTTCTCCTCTCTGGGGATAATAAAACCAACTGGGGAACTGACAGAGGGCCTGACCAACACATCCACACCGACCCCACAGGAAAAAAAAAAAAAAAAACACCGTAGCCTCCAGCTACTAATTATAATGCTAACTTGCAAAATTTTCCTGCATTTTTAAACAATGGAAAAATGATGGTGAGATGATACTTACAAGAATGGATTCTTGTCAGTCTCCACTAACAAAAATAGGCAAAACGAAGTCAGCTACGCCTCAGCATAGTTATGTCTGTCGCAGCCATCTTGGGTTTCAGGAGGCACAAACAAACGTTATCACAATTATGGTGAAACGCTGAACACCTGCAAATAATTTTCAACGTAGTGGTTAATTGAAAAGCTCTGCGGCATACTTCTTGGAACAAGGCAGTTAGCTGTTCCCACGCAAAGAGGAGTATATAGAACCATGGTGGATTTCCAGCTGATGAAGTAAAGGATTATTAAAGGAAAGGGATGACCATGCGGATCATAGTTAATTCTCTGAAACAGAATCCGCCCTTTTCACCTGCCAAATACATGCCCACTTCTCCTCTCTGGGGATAATAAAAACTAACCAGCGAACTGACAGAGGGCCTGACCCCCACCATCCACATCGACCACACACTAAAAAAAAACCGTACCCTCCAGCTACTAATTATAATGCTAACTTGCAAAATTTCCCTGCATTTTAAAACAATGGAAAAATGGTGGTGGGATGAGACTTAGAAGAATGGCTTCTTGTCAGTCTCCACTAACAAAAATAGGCAACACCAAGTCAGCTACTCCTCAGCATAGTTATGTCTGTCGCAGCCTTCTTGGGTTTCAGGAGGCACAAACAAATGTTCTCACAATTATGGTGAAACGCTGAACACCTGCAAATAATTTTCAACGTAGTGGTTAATTGAAAAGCTCTGCGGCATACTTCTTGGAACAAGCCATTTACCTGTTCCCAGGCAAAGAGTAGTATAGAGAACCATGGTGGATTTCCAGCTGATGAAGTAAAGGATTATTAAAGGATAGGGATGACCATGGGGATCATCGTTAATTCTCTGAAACAGAATCCGCCCTTTTCACCTGCCAAACACATGCCCACTTCTCCTCTCTGGGGATAATAAAAACTAACCAGCGAACTGACAGAGGGCCTGACCCCCACCATCCACATCGACCACACACACAAAAAAAAACCGTACCCTCCAGCTACTAATTATAATGCTAACTTGCAAAATTTCCCTGCATTTTAAAACAATGGAAAAATGGTGGTGGGATGATACTTAGAAGAATGGCTTCTTGTCAGTCTCCACTAACAAAAATAGGCAACACCAAGTAAGCTACTCCTCAGCATAGTTATGTCCGTCGCAGCCTTCTTAGGTTTCAGGAGGCACAAACAAAGGTTCTCACAATTATGGTGAAACGCTGAACACCTGCAAATAATTTTCAACGTAGTGGTTAATTGAAAAGCTCTGCGGCATACTTCTTGGAACAAGCCAGTTACCTGTTCCCACGCAAAGAGGAGTATAGAGAACCATGGTGGATTTCCAGCTGATGAAGTAAAGGATTATTAAAGGAAAGGGATGACCATGGGGATCATAGTTAATTCTCTGAAACAGAATCCGCCCTTTTCACCTGCCAAACACATGCCCACTTCTCCTCTCTGGGGATAATAAAAACTAACCAGCGAACTGACAGAGGGCCTGACCCTCCCCATCCACATCGACCACACACACAAAAAAAAACCGTACCCTCCAGCTACTAATTATAATGCTAACTTGCAAAATTTCCCTGCATTTTAAAACAATGGAAAAATGGTGGTGGGATGATACTTAGAAGAATAGCTTCTTGTCAGTCTCCACTAACAAAAATAGGCAACACCAAGTCAGCTACTCCTCAGCATAGTTATGTCCGTCGCAGCCTTCTTGGGTTTCAGGAGGCACAAACAAAGGTTCTCACAATTATGGTGAAACGCTGAACACCTGCAAATAATTTTCAACGTAGTGGTTAATTGAAAAGCTCTGCGGCATACTTCTTGGAACAAGCCAGTTACCTGTTCCCACGCAAAGAGGAGTATACAGAACCATGGTGGATTTCCAGCTGATGAAGTCAAGGATTATTAAAGGAACGGGATGACCATGGGGATCATCGTTAATTCTCTGAAACAGAATCCGCCCTTTTCACCTGCCAAACACATGCCCACTTCTCCTCTCTGGGGATAATAAAAACTAACCAGCGAACTGACAGAGGGCCTGACCCCCCCCCCCATTCACATCGACCACACACACAGAAAAAAAACCGTACCCTCCAGCTACTAATTATAATGCTAACTTGCAAAATTTCCCTGCATTTTAAAACAATGGAATAATGATGGTGGTATGATACTTAGAAGAATGGCTTCTTGTCAGTCTCCACTAACAAAAATAGGCAACACCAAGTCAGCTACTCCTCAGCATAGTTATGTCCGTCGCAGCCTTCTTGGGTTTCAGGAGGCACAAACACACGTTATCACAATTATGGTGAAACGCTGAACACCTGCAAATAATTTTCAACGTAGTGGTTAATTGAAAAGCTCTGCGGCATACTTCTTGGAACAAGCCAGTTACTTGTTCCCACGCAAAGAGGAGTATTTAGAACCATGGTGGATTTCCAGCTGATGAAGTAAAGGATTATTAAAGGAACGGGATGACCATGGGGATCATCGTTAATTCTCTGAAACAGAATCCGCCCTTTTCACCTGCCAAACACATGCCCACTTCTCCTCTCTTTGGATAATAAAAACTAACCAGCGAACTGACAGAGGGCCTGAATCCCCCCCATCCACATCGACCACACACACAAAAAAAAACCATACCCTCCAACTACTAATTATAATGCTAACTTGCAAAATTTCCCTGCATTTTAAAACAATGGAAAAATGGTGGTGGGATGATACTAGAAGAATGGCTTCTTGTCAGTCTCCACTAACAAAAATAGGCAACACCAAGTCAGCTACTCCTCAGCATAGTTATGTCCGTCGCAGCCTTCTTGGGTTTCAGGAGGCACAAACAAAGGTTCTCACAATTATGGTGAAACGCTGAACACCTGCAAATAATTTTCAACGTAGTGGTTAATTGAAAAGCTCTGCGGCATACTTCTTGGAACAAGGCAGTTACCTGTTCCCACGCAAAGAGGAGTATATAGAACCATGGTGGATTTCCAGCTGATGAAGTAAAGGATTATTAAAGGAAAGGGATGACCATGCGGATCATAGTTAATTCTCTGAAACAGAATCCGCCCTTTTCACCTGCCAAACACATGCCCACTTCTCCTCTCTGGGGATAATAAAAACTAACCAGCGAACTGACAGAGGGCCTGACCACCCCCATCCACATCGACCACACACACAAAAAAAAACCGTACCCTCCAGCTACTAATTATAATGCTAACTTGCAAAATTTCCCTGCATTTTAAAACAATGGAAAAATGGTGGTGGGATGATACTTAGAAGAATGGCTTCTTGTCAGTCTCCACTAACAAAAATAGGCAACACCAAGTCAGCTACTCCTCAGCATAGTTATGTCTGTCGCAGCCTTCTTGGGTTTCAGGAGGCACAAACAAAGGTTCTCACAATTATGGTAAAACGCTGAACACCTGCAAATAATTTTCAACGTACTGGTTAATTGAAAAGCTCTGCGGCATACTTCTTGGAACAAGCCAGTTACCTGTTCCCACGCAAAGAGGAGTATATAGAACCATGGTGGATTTCCAGCTGATGAAGTAAAGGATTATTAAAGGAAAGCGATGACCATGGGGATCATCGTTAATTCTCTGAAACAGAATCCGACCTTTTCACCTGCCAAACACATGCCCACTTCTCCTCTCTGGGGATAATGAAAACTAACCAGCGAACTGACAGAGGGCCTGACCCCCCCATCCACATGGACCACACACAAAAAAAAAAAACCGTACCCTCCAGCTACTAATTATAATGCTAACTTGCAAAATTTCCCTGCATTTTAAAACAATGGAAAAATGGTGGTGGGATGATACTTAGAAGAATGGCTTCTTGTCAGTCTCCACTAACAAAAATAGGCAACACCAAGTAAGCTACTCCTCAGCATAGTTATGACCGTCGCAGCCTTCCTGGGTTTCAGGAGGCACAAACAAAGGTTCTCACAATTATGGTGAAACGCTGAACACCTGCAAATAATTTTCAACGTAGTGGTTAATTGAAAAGCTCTGCGGCATACTTCTTGGAACAAGGCAGTTACCTGTTCCCACGCAAAGAGGAGTATATAGAACCATGGTGGATTTCCAGCAGATGAAGTAAAGGATTATTAAAGGAACGGGATGACCATGGGGATCATCGTTAATTCTCTGAAACAGAATCCGCCCTTTTCACCTGCCAAACACATGCCCACTTCTCCTCTCTGGGGATAATAAAAACTAACCAGCGAACTGACAGAGGGCCTGACCCCCCCCCCATTCACATCGACCACACACACAGAAAAAAAACCGTACCCTCCATCTACTAATTATAATGCTAACTTGCAAAATTTCCCTGCATTTTAAAACAATGGAATAATGATGGTGGGATGATACTTAGAAGAATGGCTTCTTGTCAGTCTCCACTAACAAAAATAGGCAACACCAAGTCAGCTACTCCTCAGCATAGTTATGTCCGTCGCAGCCTTCTTGGGTTTCAGGAGGCACAAACACACGTTATCACAATTATGGTGAAACGCTGAACACCTGCAAATAATTTTCAACGTAGTGGTTAATTGAAAAGCTCTGCGGCATACTTCTTGGAACAAGCCAGTTACTTGTTCCCACGCAAAGAGGAGTATTTAGAACCATGGTGGATTTCCAGCGGATGAAGTAAAGGATTATTAAAGGAACGGGATGACCATGGGGATCATCGTTAATTCTCTGAAACAGAATCCGCCCTTTTCACCTGCCAAACACATGCCCACTTCTCCTCTCTTTGGATAATAAAAACTAACCAGCGAACTGACAGAGGGCCTGAATCCCCCCCATCCACATCGACCACACACACAAAAAAAAACCATACCCTCCAACTACTAATTATAATGCTAACTTGCAAAATTTCCCTGCATTTTAAAACAATGGAAAAATGGTGGTGGGATGATACTTAGAAGAATGGCTTCTTGTCAGTCTCCACTAACAAAAATAGGCAACACCAAGTCAGCTACTCCTCAGCATAGTTATGTCTGTCGCAGCCTTCTTGGGTTTCAGGAGGCACAAACAAAGGTTCTCACAATTATGGTAAAACGCTGAACACCTGCAAATAATTTTCAACGTACTGGTTAATTGAAAAGCTCTGCGGCATACTTCTTGGAACAAGCCAGTTACCTGTTCCCACGCAAAGAGGAGTATATAGAACCATGGTGGATTTCCAGCTGATGAAGTAAAGGATTATTAAAGGAAAGCGATGACCATGGGGATCATCGTTAATTCTCTGAAACAGAATCCGACCTTTTCACCTGCCAAACACATGCCCACTTCTCCTCTCTGGGGATAATGAAAACTAACCAGCGAACTGACAGAGGGCCTGACCCCCCCATCCACATGGACCACACACAAAAAAAAAAAAACCGTACCCTCCAGCTACTAATTATAATGCTAACTTGCAAAATTTCCCTGCATTTTAAAACAATGGAAAAATGGTGGTGGGATGATACTTAGAAGAATGGCTTCTTGTCAGTCTCCACTAACAAAAATAGGCAACACCAAGTAAGCTACTCCTCAGCATAGTTATGACCGTCGCAGCCTTCCTGGGTTTCAGGAGGCACAAACAAAGGTTCTCACAATTATGGTGAAACGCTGAACACCTGCAAATAATTTTCAACGTAGTGGTTAATTGAAAAGCTCTGCGGCATACTTCTTGGAACAAGGCAGTTACCTGTTCCCACGCAAAGAGGAGTATATAGAACCATGGTGGATTTCCAGCAGATGAAGTAAAGGATTATTAAAGGAACGGGATGACCATGGGGATCATCGTTAATTCTCTGAAACAGAATCCGCCCTTTTCACCTGCCAAACACATGCCCACTTCTCCTCTCTGGGGATAATAAAAACTAACCAGCGAACTGACAGAGGGCCTGACCCCCCCCCCATTCACATCGACCACACACACAGAAAAAAAACCGTACCCTCCATCTACTAATTATAATGCTAACTTGCAAAATTTCCCTGCATTTTAAAACAATGGAATAATGATGGTGGGATGATACTTAGAAGAATGGCTTCTTGTCAGTCTCCACTAACAAAAATAGGCAACACCAAGTCAGCTACTCCTCAGCATAGTTATGTCCGTCGCAGCCTTCTTGGGTTTCAGGAGGCACAAACACACGTTATCACAATTATGGTGAAACGCTGAACACCTGCAAATAATTTTCAACGTAGTGGTTAATTGAAAAGCTCTGCGGCATACTTCTTGGAACAAGCCAGTTACTTGTTCCCACGCAAAGAGGAGTATTTAGAACCATGGTGGATTTCCAGCGGATGAAGTAAAGGATTATTAAAGGAACGGGATGACCATGGGGATCATCGTTAATTCTCTGAAACAGAATCCGCCCTTTTCACCTGCCAAACACATGCCCACTTCTCCTCTCTTTGGATAATAAAAACTAACCAGCGAACTGACAGAGGGCCTGAATCCCCCCCATCCACATCGACCACACACACAAAAAAAAACCATACCCTCCAACTACTAATTATAATGCTAACTTGCAAAATTTCCCTGCATTTTAAAACAATGGAAAAATGGTGGTGGGATGATACTTAGAAGAATGGCTTCTTGTCAGTCTCCACTAACAAAAATAGGCAACACCAAGTCAGCTACTCCTCAGCATAGCTATGTCCGTCGCAGCCTTCTTTGGTTTCAGGAGGCACAAACAAAGGTTCTCACAATTATGGTGAAACGCTGAACACCTGCAAATAATTTTCAACGTAGTGGTTAATTGAAAAGCTCTGCGGCATACTTCTTGGAACAAGGCAGTTACCTGTTCCCACGCAAAGAGGAGTATATAGAACCATGGTGGATTTCCAGCTGATGAAGTAAAGGATTATTAAAGGAACGGGATGACCATGGGGATCATCATTAATTCTCTGAAACAGAATCCGCCCTTTTCACCTGCCAAACACATGCCCACTTCTCCTCTCTGGGGATAATAAAAACTAACCAGCGAACTGACAGAGGGCCTGACCCCCCCATCCACATCGACCACACACACACAAAAAAAACCGTACCCTCCAGCTACTAATTATAATGCTAACTTGCAAAATTTACCTGCATTTTAAAACAATGGAAAAATGGTGGTGGGATGAGACTTAGAAGAATGGCTTCTTGTCAGTCTCCACTAACAAAAATAGGCAACACCAAGTCAGCTACTCCTCAGCATAGCTATGTCCATCGCAGCCTTCTTGGGTTTCAGGAGGCACAAACAAAGGTTCTCACAATTATGGTGAAACGCTGAACACCTGCAAATAATTTTCAACGTAGTGGTTAATTGAAAAGCTCTGCGGCATACTTCTTGGAACAAGCCAGTTACCTGTTCCCACGCAAAGAGGAGTATATAGAACCATGGTGGATTTCCAGCTGATGAAGTAAAGGATTATTAAAGGAAAGCGATGACCATGGGGATCATCGTTAATTCTCTGAAACAGAATCCGCCCTTTTCACCTGCCAAACACATGCCCACTTCTCCTCTCTGGGGATAATAAAAACTAACCAGCGAACTGACAGAGGGCCTGACTCCCACCATCCACATCGACCACACACAAAAAAAAAAACCGTACCCTCCAGCTACTAATTATAATGCTAACTTGCAAAATTTCCCTGCATTTTAAAACAATGGAAAATTGGTGGTGGGATGATACTTAGAATAATGGCTTCTTGTCAGTCTCCACTAACAAAAATAGGCAACACCAAGTCAGCTACTCCTCAGCATAGTTATGTCCGTCGCAGCCTTCTTGGGTTTCAGGAGGCACAAACAAATGTTCTCACAATTATGGTGAAACGCTGAACACCTGCAAATAATTTTCAACGTAGTGGTTAATTGAAAAGCTCTGCGGCATACTTCTTGGAACAAGCCAGTTACCTGTTCCCACGCAAAGAGGAGTATATAGAACCATGGTGGATTTCCAGCTGATGAAGTAAAGGATTATTAAAGGAACGGGATGACCATGGGGATCATCCTTAATTCTCTGAAACAGAATCCGCCCTTTTCACCTGCCAAACACATGCCCACTTCTCCTCTCTGGGGATAATAAAAACTAACCAGCGAACTGACAGAGGGCCTGACCACCCCATCCACATCGACCACACACACACAAAAAAAACCGTACCCTCCAGCTACTAATTATAATGCTAACTTGCAAAATTTCCCTGCATTTTAAAACAATGGAAAAATGGTGGTGGGATGATACTTAGAAGAATGGCTTCTTGTCAGTCTCCACTAACAAAAATAGGCAACACCAAGTCAGCTACTCCTCAGCATAGCTATGTCCATCGCAGCCTTCTTGGGTTTCAGGAGGCAAAAACAAAGGTTCTCACAATTATGGTAAAACGCTGAACACCTGCAAATAATTTTCATCGTAGTCGTTAATTGAAAAGCTCTGCGGCATACTTCTTGGAACAAGCCAGTTACCTGTTCCCACGCAAAGAGGAGTATATAATACCATGTTGGATTTCCAGCTGATGAAGTAAAGGATTATTAAAGGAACGGGATGACCATGGTGATCATCGTTAATTCTCTGAAACAGAATCCGCCCTTTTCACCTGCCAAACACATGCCCACTTCTCCTCTCTGGGGATAATAAAAACTAACCAGCGAACTGACAGAGGGCCTGACCCCCCCCCATTCACATCGACCACACACACAGAAAAAAAACCGTACCCTCCAGCTACTAATTATAATGCTAACTTGCAAAATTTCCCTGCATTTTAAAACAATGGAAAAATGGTGGTGGGATGATACTTAGAAGAATGGCTTCTTGTCTGTCTCCACTAACAAAAATAGGCAACACCAAGTCAGCTACTCCTCAGCATAGTTATGTCCGTCGCAGCCTTCTTGGGTTTCAGGAGGGACATACAAACGTTATCAAAATTATGGTGAAACGCTGAAAACCTGCAAATAATTTTCAACGTACTGGTTAATTTGAAAACTCTCCAGCATAATTCTTGGAACAAGCCAGGTACCTGTGCCCACGCATAGAGGAGTATATAGAAACATGGTGGAATCCCAGCTGATGAAGCAAAGGATTCTTAAAGGAATGAGATGACCATGCGGATCCTGTTTAATTCTCTGAAACAGAATCCGCACTTTTCACCTGCCAAGCACATGCCCACTACTCTTCTCTGGGGATAATAAAAACAAACCAGCGATCTGACAGAGGGCCTGAACACCCATCCTGACCGACCCCACAAAACAAAAAAGTACCCTCCAGCTACTAATTATAATGCCAAGTGCAAAATTTCCCTGCATTTTTAAACAATGGAGAAATGATGGTGGGATGATACTTAGAAGAATGGCTTCTTGTCAGTCTCCACTGACAAAAATAGGCAACACCAAGTCAGCTACGCCTCAGGATAGTTATGTCCGTAGCAGCCATATTTGGTTTCAGTAGGCACATACACACGTTATCACAATTATGGTGAAACGCTGAAAACCTGCCATGGATTGTCAACATACTGGTTAATTGAAAAGCTCTGAGGCATACTTCTTGGAACTAGCCAGTTTCCTGTGCCCACGCATAGACAAGTATATAGAACCATGGTGGATTCCCAGCTCATGAAGCAAAGGATACTTAAAGGAACGGGATTACCATGCGGATCCTGTTTAATTCTCTGAAACAGATCTGCAGTTTTCACCTGCCATACTAATACCCACTTCTCCTCTCTGGGGATAATAAAACCAACTGGGGAACTGACAGAGGGCCTGACCAACACATCCACACCGACCCCACAGGAAAAAAAAAAAAAAAAACACCGTAGCCTCCAGCTACTAATTATAATGCTAACTTGCAAAATTTTCCTGCATTTTTAAACAATGGAAAAATGATGGTGAGATGATACTTACAAGAATGGATTCTTGTCAGTCTCCACTAACAAAAATAGGCAAAACGAAGTCAGCTACGCCTCAGCATAGTTATGTCTGTCGCAGCCATCTTGGATTTCAGGAGGCACAAACAAACGTTATCACAATTATGGTGAAACGCTGAACACCTGCAAATAATTTTCAACGTAGTGGTTAATTGAAAAGCTCTGCGGCATACTTCTTGGAACAAGGCAGTTAGCTGTTCCCACGCAAAGAGGAGTATATAGAACCATGGTGGATTTCCAGCTGATGAAGTAAAGGATTATTAAAGGAAAGGGATGACCATGGGGATCATCGTTAATTCTCTGAAACAGAATCCGCCCTTTTCACCTGCCAAATACATGCCCACTTCTCCTCTCTGGGGATAATAAAAACTAACCAGCGAACTGACAGAGGGCCTGACCCCCACCATCCACATCGACCACACACTAAAAAAAAACCGTACCCTCCAGCTACTAATTATAATGCTAACTTGCAAAATTTCCCTGCATTTTAAAACAATGGAAAAATGGTGGTGGGATGAGACTTAGAAGAATGGCTTCTTGTCAGTCTCCACTAACAAAAATAGGCAACACCAAGTCAGCTACTCCTCAGCATAGTTATGTCTGTCGCAGCCTTCTTGGGTTTCAGGAGGCACAAACAAATGTTCTCACAATTATGGTGAAACGCTGAACACCTGCAAATAATTTTCAACGTAGTGGTTAATTGAAAAGCTCTGCGGCATACTTCTTGGAACAAGCCAGTTACCTGTTCCCAGGCAAAGAGTAGTATAGAGAACCATGGTGGATTTCCAGCTGATGAAGTAAAGGATTATTAAAGGATAGGGATGACCATGGGGATCATCGTTAATTCTCTGAAACAGAATCCGCCCTTTTCACCTGCCAAACACATGCCCACTTCTCCTCTCTGGGGATAATAAAAACTAACCAGCGAACTGACAGAGGGCCTGACCCCCACCATCCACATCGACCACACACACAAAAAAAAACCGTACCCTCCAGCTACTAATTATAATGCTAACTTGCAAAATTTCCCTGCATTTTAAAACAATGGAAAAATGGTGGTGGGATGATACTTAGAAGAATGGCTTCTTGTCAGTCTCCACTAACAAAAATAGGCAACACCAAGTAAGCTACTCCTCAGCATAGTTATGTCCGTCGCAGCCTTCTTAGGTTTCAGGAGGCACAAACAAAGGTTCTCACAATTATGGTGAAATGCTGAACACCTGCAAATAATTTTCAACGTAGTGGTTAATTGAAAAGCTCTGCGGCATACTTCTTGGAACAAGCCAGTTACCTGTTCCCACGCAAAGAGGAGTATAGAGAACCATGGTGGATTTCCAGCTGATGAAGTAAAGGATTATTAAAGGAAAGGGATGACCATGGGGATCATAGTTAATTCTCTGAAACAGAATCCGCCCTTTTCACCTGCCAAACACATGCCCACTTCTCCTCTCTGGGGATAATAAAAACTAACCAGCGAACTGACAGAGGGCCTGACCCTCCCCATCCACATCGACCACACACACAAAAAAAAACCGTACCCTCCAGCTACTAATTATAATGCTAACTTGCAAAATTTCCCTGCATTTTAAAACAATGGAAAAATGGTGGTGGGATGATACTTAGAAGAATAGCTTCTTGTCAGTCTCCACTAACAAAAATAGGCAACACCAAGTCAGCTACTCCTCAGCATAGTTATGTCCGTCGCAGCCTTCTTGGGTTTCAGGAGGCACAAACAAAGGTTCTCACAATTATGGTGAAACGCTGAACACCTGCAAATAATTTTCAACGTAGTGGTTAATTGAAAAGCTCTGCGGCATACTTCTTGGAACAAGCCAGTTACCTGTTCCCACGCAAAGAGGAGTATACAGAACCATGGTGGATTTCCAGCTGATGAAGTCAAGGATTATTAAAGGAACGGGATGACCATGGGGATCATCGTTAATTCTCTGAAACAGAATCCGCCCTTTTCACCTGCCAAACACATGCCCACTTCTCCTCTCTGGGGATAATAAAAACTAACCAGCGAACTGACAGAGGGCCTGACCACCCCATCCACATCGACCACACACACACAAAAAAAACCGTACCCTCCAGCTACTAATTACAATGCTAACTTGCAAAATTTCCCTGCATTTTAAAACAATGGAAAAATGGTGGTGGGATGATACTTAGAAGAATGGCTTCTTGTCAGTCTCCACTAACAAAAATAGGCAACACCAAGTCAGCTACTCCTCAGCATAGCTATGTCCGTCGCAGCCTTCTTGGGTTTCAGGAGGCACAAACAAAGGTTCTCACAATTATGGTGAAACGCTGAACACCTGCAAATAATTTTCATCGTAGTCGTTAATTGAAAAGCTCTGCGGCATACTGCTTGGAACAAGCCAGTTACCTGTTCCCACGCAAAGAGGAGTATAGAGAACCATGGTGGATTTCCAGCTGATGAAGTAAAGGATTATTAAAGGAAAGGGATGACCATGGGGATCATAGTTAATTCTCTGAAACAGAATCCGCCCTTTTCACCTGCCAAACACATGCCCACTTCTCCTCTCTGGGGATAATAAAAACTAACCAGCGAACTGACAGAGGGCCTGACCCCCCCATCCACATCGACCATACACACACAAAGAAACCCGTACCCTCCAGCTACTCATTATAATGCTAACTTGCAAAATTTCCCTGCATTTTAAAACAATGGAAAAATGGTGGTGGGATGATACTTAGAAGAATGGCTTCCTGTCAGTCTCCACTAACAAAAATAGGCAACACCAAGTCAGCTACGCCTCAGCATAGTTATGCCCGTGGCAGCCATGTTGGGTTTAAGGAGGCATATACAAACTTTATCATAATTATGTTGAAACGTGCTGAAAACCCGGCAAATAATTCTCAACGTACTGTTTAATTCAAAAGCTCTGTGGCATACTTCTTGGAAGAAGCCTGTTACCTCGGCCCACGCATAGAGGGGTCTGGAGAACCATGGTGGATTCCAAGGTGATGAATCTAAGGATTCTTAAAGGAACAGGCTGAAAAGTGCAGATCCTGACTGAAACAGGATTCGGACTTTTTGCCTGCAACACACATGCCCACTTCTCCTCTCTAGGGATAACAAAAACAACCCATCGGATTGACAGATGGCCTGCCCCCGCCCCCCACCACCCCACACAAAATCGTGCCCTCCAGCGACTGATCCTTATGCTATCTGGCAATACGTCCTCTGCCTTTTAAAATAATGGAGATAGAATGGTGGAATTATACCTAAAAGACTGGCTTATTGCCAGACTCCCATACCAAGTATTGGCAACAGCAAGTCACCTAGGCCTCAGCACACGTTTGTCCCTGGCAGCCATCTTGGGTTTAAGGAGGCACAGATGAACCTTATCACAATTATGGTGAATGGTGCTGCAAAAGCGGTCAAGTAATTCTCATGGTAGTGGTTACTTGAAAAGCTCTGCGGCATAATTCTTTGAACTAGCCAGTTAACTGGGCCCACGCATAGAGCAGTCTAGAGGCCCATGGTGGATTCCCAGCTGATGAAGCAAGGGATTCTTAATGGAACGGGGTGAAAAGTGCGGTTTCTGTTTCAGTCTAAGACAGAAACGGGGTCCGAACTTTTTACCTGCCACACACATGCCCACTTCTCCGGTCTGGGGAAAATAAAAACCATCCAGCGAACTGACAGAGGGCCTGCGCCCCCCACCCACACCGACCCCACAAATAAAAATGTCCCCTCCAGCTACTAATTATTATGCTAACTTGCAAAGGTTTCCGTGCATTTTAAAATAATGGGGAAAGTATGGTGGAATGATACTTAAAAGAATGGCCTCCTTCCAGCCTCCAGTAACAAGTGTCGTGAAATCCAAGTGACCTAGGCCTCAGCATAGTTTTCTCCGTGGCAGCCATCTTGTGTTTAAGGAGGCACAGACGATCCTTATCACAATTATGGTGATATGTGCTGCAGAAACTGGCAAATAATTCTACACGTAGTGTTTATCTCAAAAGCTGTGCAGCATACATCTTGGTACAGGCCAGTTCATGGGCCCATGCATGGAGGGTTCTAAGGAACCATGGTGGATTCCCAGCTGATGAATCAAAGGATTTTTAATGGAACCGGCTGAAAAGTGCGGATACTGTTTCAGTCTAACTGAAACAGGATCCGCACATTTCACCTGCCACAAATATATCCACTTCCCTGTCTGGGCATAATAAACACAAACAACCAGACTGACAGAGGGACTGTCCCCCAAACCACCCCGATCCCACCCAAAAACGTCCCCTCCGTTGACTCATCCTTATGCTAACTGCCGAAAGTTGCTCACCTTTTAATATAAGGGAGAAAGGATGGGGCAATGATAATTAAAAGACTGGATTCTTGTCAGACTCCCGTACCAAGTATTGGCAACACCAAGCGAGAGAACCCTCAGTATAGGTTTGTCCATGGAAGCCATCTAGGGTTTAAGGAAGCACAAATGAACCTTATCAAAATTATGGTAAAAGTGCTGGAAAAGCTGGCAAATAATTTCCATGGTAGTGGTTATTTCAAATGCTCTGTGGCATACTTCTTTGAACTAGCCTGTTAAGTGGGTCCACACATAGTGGGGTGTAGAGAACTATGGTGGATTCCCAGCTGATGAAGCAAAGGATTCTTAAAGGAACAGGATGAAAAGTGCCGATCCTGTATCAGTCTAAGACTGAAACAGGATCCACACTTTTCACTTGCCACACACATGTCCACTTCTCCTCTCTGGGGATAATAAAAACAAACCACTGGACTGACAGAGGGCCTGGCTCTGCCTCTCCCACCCCACACAAAAACGTTTCCTCCAGCGACTCATCCTTAAGCTAAATGGCAATAGGTGCTCTGCCTTTTAAAATAGTTGTGAAAGGAAGGTGGAATGATACTTAAAGGAATGGCTTCTTGCCACGGACCAGTACCAATTATCGGCAACTCCAAGGGAGATTGGCCTAACCGTAGTTGTTTCTGTGGAAGCCAGCTTGGGTTTCAGGATGCACTGCCTAACCTTTTCACAATCTTTGTGAAAGTTGCTGCAAAAACTGGCAAATAATACTCAATGTAGTGGTTATTTCCAAAGCTCTGCGGCATACATCTTGGAACTAGCCAGTTACCTGGACCCACACATAGAGGGGTCTCGACAGCCATGGTGGATTCCCAGCTGATGAATCAAAGGATTCGTAAAGGAACTGGCTGAAAAGTGCGGATCCTGTTTCAGTCTAAGACTGAAACAGGATCCGTACTTTTCACCTGCCACACACATGCCCACCTCTCCTCCTTGGGCATAATAAAGACAAACCACCAGACAGACAGAGAGCCTTCCCCTCAATGCACCACCCGACCCCACTCAAAAACGTCCCCTCCAGCAACTCATTCTTATGATAACTGGAAAAAGGTGTTCTGCCTTTTAAAATGATGGAGAAAGGATGGTGGAATGACTCTTAATAACATGGCTTCTTGCCAGGCTCCAGTACCAACTATCGGCAACACCAAGTGAACTAGGCCTCAGCATACTTTTGTCCGCCCCAGCCATCTTGGGTTGAAGGAGGCACGGACGAACCTTATCACAATTATGGTGAAAGGTGGTGCAAAAACTAGCAAATAATTGTCAACGTAGTGGTTATTTCAAAAGCTCTGTGGCATACTTCTTGGAACTTGCCAGTTACCTGGGCCCACGCATAGAGGTCTTTAAAGAACCATGGTGTATTCCCAGCTGATGAATCAAACGATTCTTTTTTGTTTGTTTGTTTGTTTGTTAGCTCATTATGGGGGTACAAAAGATCAGGCTATATACATTCCCCATGCCTCCCCTTTCCCCCGATTCTGAGCTTCAATTTTGTCCATTCCCTAGTCAGTGCACATCACATTCATCATGTAGGTGTGCACCCCTCCTCTCCCCCACCCCATCCCCCCCAGTTAGAACTTGAAGGGTGTCCATTCCCCAGGCAGTGCACATCACATTCATCAAGTAGGTATACACCCATCCCTTCCACCCGGCCCCAACCTCTGTCCGATACCCAATTGGTGTTGTTCCCAAATGTGCACTCAGGGAAACCAATTTGCTGGTGAGTACATGTGGTGCTTATTTTTCCATTCTTGGGATACTTCACTTAATAGAATGGGATCCAGCTCTCTCCAGGAGAACCAAAGAGATGCCATATCGCCATTATTTCTAATAGCTGAGTAATATTCCATGGTATACATATACCACATTTTGCTAATCCATTCATGAATTGATGGGCATTTGGGTTGTTTCCACATCTTTGTGATTGTGAATTGTGCTGCTATAATCATTCAGGTGCAGGTGTCTTTTTTATAGAATGACTTTTGTTCTTCTGGGTAGATGTCCAATAATGGAATTGCTGGATCGAATGGTAGGTCTACTTGAATCTGTTTAAGGTATCTCCACATTGCTTTCCACAGGGGCTGCACTAGTTTACAGTCCCACCAGCAGTTTATGAATGTACCTATCTCGCCACACCCACACCAACATGTATAGTTTTGGGACTTTTTGATAAAGGCCATTCCTACTGGAGTTAAGTGATATCTCATTGTGGTTTTGATTTGCATTTCCCTGATGATTAGAGATGTTGAACACTTTTTCATATGTTTGTTAGCCATTTTTATATCTTCTTTTGAAAAATTTCTATTTATGTCCTTTGCCCACTTTTTGATAGGGTTGTTTGATTTTTTCTTACTGATTTTTCTGAGTTCTAAATAGATTCTTGTTATCAGTCCTTTATCTGATGTGTAGTATGCGAAAATTTTTTCCCATTCTGTAGGTTGTCCATTTACTCTCGTGACTGTTTCTTTGGCTGTGCAGAAGCTTTTTAATTTGATCAGGTCCCATTTATTTATTTTTGTTGTTGCTGTGATTGCTTTAGGGGTCTTCTTCATAAATTCTTTGCCTAGGCCAATGTCTGTAAGAGTCTTTCCTACATTTTCTTCTAGAATTCTAATAGTTTCTGACCTTAGGTTTAAGTCTGTTAACCACTGTGATTTGATTTTTGTGTGTCCTGTTTTAGTCTTCTACATGTGGATATCCAGTTTTCCCAGCACCATTTATTAAATAAGGAATCTTTTCCCCAGAGTATGTTTTTGTCTGCTTTGTCAAAGATTAGATGGCTATATGAGGATGGTTTTATATTGGGATTTTCTGTTCTGTTCCACTGGTCTGTGTCCCTGCACTTGTGCCAGTACCAGGCTGTTTTAAGAACCACAGCCTTGTAGTATAGTTTGAAGTCTGGCAAATTAATACTTCCCATTTTGTTTTTGTTGTTTAAGATTGCTTTTGCTAAACGGGGTCTTCCCTGGTTCCATACAAAGCGTAAAATTATTTTTTCTATGTCTGTGAAAAAAGATGTTGGTAATTTAATAAGGATTGCATTGAATCTGTAGATAACTTTGGGCAGTATAGACATTTTAACAATGTTGATTCTACCGATCCATGAGCATGGTATGGTTTTCCACCTATTTACATGTTCTGCAATTTCCTTCCTCAGTGTTTCATAGTTCTCCCTATAGAGGTCCTTTACCTCCTTAGTTAAATAAATTCCTAGGTATTTTATTTTCTTTGTTGCTATTTTGAAGGGTACTGAGTCCTTAATTTGGTTTTCCATTTGACTGTTATTGGCATATATGAATTCCTCTGATTTGTGTGTATTGATTTTGTATCCTGAGACTTTACTGAATTCATTGATCAATTCCAGGAGTCTCTTGGTTGAAACCTTGGGGTTTTATAGATATAACATCATATCATCAGCAAAGAGTGAGAGTTTGATCTCTTCTGTCCCTATTTCAACTCCCTTGATTCTGCTCTCTTGCCTGATAGCTCTTGCAAGGACTTCCAATACTATGTAGAAAAGTAATGGGGACAGTGGTAAGCCTTGTCTGGTTCCAGTTTGAAGTGGGAATGCTTTCAGTTTTTCCCCATTCAGTATGATGTTGGCTGAGGGTTTGTCGTATATGGCTTGTATCATTTTTATATAGGCCCCATCTATGCCTATTTTGTTAAGTGTTCTTATCATAAAAGGGTGTTGAATTTTGTCAAATGCTTTCTCTGCATCTATTGAGAGGATCATCTGATCTTTATTTTTGCTTCTATTTATGTGATGAATTACATTCCCATATGTCAAACCATCCCTGCATCTCTGGGATGAAGCCCACTTGGTCGTGATGGATTATTTTTTTGATAAGCACTTGGATTCGATTTGTTAGAATTTTATTGAGAATTTTTGCATCTATATTCATAAGAGAAATTGGTCTATAGTTCTCTGTTTTAGTTGCATCCTTTCCTGGATTTGGTATCAGGATTATGTTGGCTTGGTAAAAAGTGTTGGGGAGAATCCCATCCTTCTCTATATTGGAGAATAGTTTATGTACGATGGGCACCAGTTCTTCTTTGTAGGTATGGTAGAATTCAGGTGTGAACCCATCTGGTCCAGGGCTTTTCTTTTTGGGAAGGTTTTTTATTGCTGTTTCAATTTCAGATCTAGATATCGGTCTATTCAGGAATTCTGTGTCTTCCTGGTTGAGCCTGGGAAGGCTGTGTGTTTATAAGAATTTGTCCATTTCCTCCAGGTTTTCTAATTTGTGTGCATAAAGATTTTTGTAGAATTCATAGATGATATCATGTATCTCTGTGGCATCAGTCGTGATTACTCCTTTCGTGTTCCTGATCGAGGTTATAAGAGATTTTTCTTTTCTGCTCTTGGTTAGTTTAGCCAGAGGTGTGTCAATTTTGTTTATTTTTTCAAAGAACCAACTTTTGGTTTTATTAATCTCCGTTATGGTTTGGTTTAATCTCCCTTATGGTCCTTTTCATTTAGTTCTGATTTAATCTTAATAATTTCCTTCTGCTGGGTTTGGGTTTGGTCTCTTCTTTCTTCTCCAGCTCTTTGAGTCTATTCATTAGATTGTCTATTTGTAAGTTTTCTGTCTTTTTGGTATAGGCATTTATGGAAATAAATTTTCCTCTCAGGACTGCTTTAGCTGTGTCCCACAGATTTTGATAAGTTGTATCTCCTTTGTCGTTTAATTCAGAGAATCTTTTGATTTCTGACTTGATTTCTTCATTTATAAAATGATTGTTCAGGAGAAGGTTATTTAGCTTCCATGACTTTGAGTAGAAATGAGGATTTCTGTTAGGGTTCATTGTTACTTTTATTCCACTGTGATCTGAGAAGCTGCATGGTATTATTTCTATATTTTTAAATTTTTTAAGACATGCTTTATGTCCTAAGATATGGTCAATCTTGGAGAAAGTCCCATGAGCTGATGAGAAGAACTTATATTCAGTGGTATTTGGGTAGAATGTCCTGTAGATGTCAGTCAGGCCCATTTGTTCTAGCATTCTATATACGTCCAATATTTCTTTGTTTATTTTTTGTTTGGAGGATCTGTCTTGAACTGTCAGTGGCGTGTTAAAATCTCTGGCTACTAAAGTGTTGTTATCTATCATTTGGTTCAGATCAAGTAGGGTTTGCTTTATGAATCTGGGTGCACCTAGATCGGGTGCATATATGTTAAGTATAGTTATGTCTTCTTGTTGAATTGTACCCTTCACCAGTATATAGTAACCATCTTTGTCTTTCTTTACTTTTGTTGATTTAAAAACTACGTTATCGGAGATTAGAACTGCCACGCCAGCTTTCTTTTGGGTTCCATTTGCTTGGAATATTGATTTCCACCCTTTTATTTTCAGTCTAAATGCATCCTTGCAGGTTAGATGAGTTTCCTGAAGACAGCAGATACTTGGCTTATATCTTTTTTATCCATCGGGCCAGTCCATGTCTCTTGAGTGGGGAATTCAATCCATTCACATTTAATGAGAGAACTGATAAGCGAGACAGATTGCTGTTCCTCATGTTGGGTTGAATTTCATTGATCTGTTTTCTCTCTTGAGCCATTATGATAACTGTGTTTTCATATTTATCTCTTGATTAGTGTTACATTCGAAGGTCCTTCTTGTGCTGGACCACGTGTAACTCTGTTTTGAATACTTCTTGGAAAGCTGCTCTTGTCTTGGTGAATTCTCTGAGTTTTTGTTTATCTGAGAATGTCTTAATTTCACCTTCATATATAAAACTGAGCTTATCTGGGTACAGGATTCTAGGCTGGGCATTATTCTGTTTCAGAAGAGTGAGAATGGGGCTCCAATCTCTTCTTGCTTGTAAGGTTTCAGTTGAGAAATCTGGCGTGATTCGGATGGGCTTTCCTTTGTATGTTACTTGTTTTTTTCTCCTTACAGATTGAAGAAGGGCCTCGTTAGTGGATATTTTGGTCAGTCTGATAACTACATGACGTGGTGTCTTCCTATTTGGTATGAATCTCTCAGAGGTTCTTTGAGCTTCTTGAACCTGTGTATCTAGAGATTTGGCAAGGCCTGGGAAATTTTCCTCAATTATATCTTCAGATACTTTATTCAACCCTTGCTTATTGTCTTCTTCACCCTCAGGAATGCCGATAACTCTCACGTTAGGCTTCTTTACATAATCCCACATTTCTTGTAGACTATGATTATTTCTCATGTTTCTTTGTTTTAACTCTGTGACTGCCTTATTTAATTGGAAAGTGTTATCTTCGATCTCTGAGATTCTTTCTTCTGTTTGATCTACCCTGCTCTTGAGACTTTCCACTGTGTTTTGTAGCTCCTTGAATAAATTTTTCATTTCCAGGAGTTCAGTTTGATTTTTCTTCAGTATTTCAATTTCTTTGGTGAATTTTTCTTCCAAGTCCTGGATCTTTTTTGTGGTTTCTTTGTGTTGATTATCCATTTTTTCTTGCATAATGTTCAGCGTATTTATGATCCATGTTTGAAATTCTTCCTGTGACATGTTGCTATTTGGAATCTGCTTTGTGTTAATTGGTGGAGAACTAGTAATCCTCTTTGAGGGCATGGTTTCAGCTTGATTCTTTATACTCCTAGAGTTCCTTCGCTGAGCCCTTCCCATCTGAATGAATCCTTAAGATCCCTTCTTTCAGCTTTAGTCTGGATAGGGGCACACTGTGAGTGCCAGGTAAGCTGCCTCCTCTGTCACTAGGGGGAGCCCTTCACATATTGTTCAGGATTTTGCTAGCTCCGCTGGGGGGGCTGCCCCTCTTCCTCTCCCGAGGTGGCTTCTGTCTCTCTCTGCAAGAAAGACAGTGGATAGGGAGAGTGGAGCGGTGCCCTCATTCACCCAGTGCCCCAGCCACTGCAGTTCCCGCGGGAGATGGTCTGCCCCACCCCAATGTCTGCAAGGTCCACGCTCCACTCTCTCGTGACTGGGGAACCACTCAGTGTTCACACAAAGGTGGAGCTCCTAGTCAGGGTCCGTGGACTAGGGAAGGGAGCCGCCCAGGGAGCCGCCCGGTACCCAATCGCTCCTCAGCGTTTAGGCTGTGGACCCCTACAATGGCGGCCGCCCGTCTGCAGATCACTGTCACTGGGGTTGAATGCTCAGGGACCGGCAGAGGCCAGAGGAGCCGGGGAGCGGGAGAATCCAGCCGCCCACCTATACGAGGCAGTTTGGCGTCTGCTAGAGCCGGGACCAAAGCAGCCCCACCGCCCACGTATAGGAGACAGTTGCTAGGTGCGTCAGCTGCGCACAGCACTCCAGGGTCCAAAATGCCTCCTGCCAATGTCTCCTCTCTGCAGAGCCCCACATCTCCCGTGGCGATTCTGCACCGACTTCAGGCAGATCCTCAATTGAGTGGGTGTGGAGGTCAGAGGGGGAACAAGATGCTTTCCTGTGGGGCTGAACCCACCCCACTCTCTGGTGAGGTGGGTACAGCTGTCCCGTGCTCCCTTCTCTATTGGCCATCCCGCACTCTCCAGATTTTGGTGATTTATTTCCCTAATCACCTCAGTCTTTTCTTGCTCTCTCTCTCTGTCCCACGCTGATTCTCCATGGATTCACACCACCGTTCTTGTGGGGAAGTGAACCTCTAGGGTTGTGGCAGTGGGAGACCCATGCCTTCCACTCCAGGAGCACGAATCCAGGAGGTCACCACCATTCCACCATCATTGAGAATGAATCAAAGGAGTCTTAAAGGAACGGGCTGAAA
>NC_091012.1:5172500-5282500 GCF_041146395.1 Eulemur rufifrons | reverse complement strand
AGTGATGACTAGGAGATAGGGTTAGAATTATGGGATGGGGTTGTTCTCAGGAAATGGGTTATGCATTAACGTTAGGATAAGAGGTTAAAGTTAGGCGCACGGTGAGGTTTACGTGTTAAGGGGAGAAATAGGAACAGGGTTGGGTGTTATGTTCAGGGTTAGGGTTATCTGTTAAAGGTATTGTTTATGCTTAGCGCACGGGCCCTGTCTGCATTAGGCGGGCGGGGGGAGTTTAGGGGGCTGGGATTGTACCCGGGAACCCACTCTATCATACTCTGGGTATGGGCCCATGGGTTTCAAGCAGGACACAGTGGTAGAGCCTCCTTTCACGCATGGCATCGGAGGATTGCAGGCTTTCTAAACTCTAAGAAAGCAAGAAGTCTGAGAATTAGATTTAGGGTTAGGATTCTGGTTAGGGTTAAGGATGAAGTTTAGTGTTAGGGTGAGGGCTTACGGTTAGGGATTAGGGTTAGGGTTAAAGGTTACTCTTAGGTTTAACGGTTACACTTTGGTTTAGGGTTGAGGATAACGGTTAGGGTTAAGATGAGGAGTTAGGGTTTGGTACAGGGTTAGGGTTAAGTGTTAGGTTTAGGGTTGAAGATTAGGATTAGGGTTAGGATTAAAGGTTAGCGTGAGAGTTAACGCTTAGGGTTAAGCTTAAGAGTTAGGGTTTAGGGTTAGGGTTAGGGTTAGGGTTAGTTTTAGGGTTACAGTTATGTGCTATGGTTTGTGTTAGAGGTTAGGGTTAGGTTTACTGGTCACGGTTAGGGTTACGTTTAGGGGTTAGCATTAGGGTTAGGGTTAGGGTTAGGGTTAGTTTTAGGGTTAGAGTTATGTGCTATGGTTTGTGTTAGAGGTTAGGGTTAGGTTTACTGGTCACGGTTAGGGTTACGTTTAGGGGGTAGCATTAGGGTTAGTGTTAGGGTTAAGGGATAGGTTTAGGGTTAAGTGTTGGGCTTAGGGTTAGGGTTTAGTGTTAATTTTAGCATTAAGGATTAGGGTTAGGGTCAGGGTTAAATGCTTGGGTGCGGGTAATGGTTACGGTCAGGGTTTAGGTTCACGGATAGGGTTAGTGTTAAGGGTTACGGGTAGGTTTAGGGTTCAGGGTTAGTGTTAGCATTAGGGCTTAAGGTTAGGATTAGGCGGTAGGTTAGATTTAGGGTTAGATCTAGGCGTTAGGGTAAGGGCTAGCGTTAGGGTTAAGAGATAGGGTTAGGTTTAATGCTTAGGATTAGGGTTAGGGTTTGGGGTTAAAGTAAGTGTTAGGGGTTAGGTTTAAGGATCCAAGGTTAGGGTTATTTTTAGCTGTAGTGTTAGGGTTAGGGATAAGGGATCCCATTAGCATTAAGGGTCTTCCTTACTGTAGGGTTAAGGGTTAGGCTTAGAGTTAAAGGTTAAGGTTAGTGTCAGGGTTAAGATTTAGGGTGAGGGTTAACGGTTAGGGTAAAGGTTAAGCGTTAGGTTTAGGGATTAGTGATTAGGGTTTTTGGTTAGGGTTAGGGTTAGGGATAGTGTTAGGGTTAGCGGTTAGGAGTTAGTGTTTTATGAAGGGGTATGATTAGAATTAGGATTGGGGTTAGAGTTAGGGTGAGGTATAGGGGTTAGGTTTCGGGGTTAGTTTTAGGGTAAAAGGATAGGATTAGGGTTACGGGTTGGGCTTAGGTTTAGGGTTAAAGTTTACTGCTTGGGTTAGGGATAGGGTTCAGGGTTAGCTTTAGGGGTTCTGGTTAGGGTTAGGTGTTAGGTTAGTGTCAGGGTTAGGTCTAGTCGTGAGGGTAAGGTTTAGGGTTAGCTTTAAGAGCTAGGGTTAGGTTTAATGGTTAGGATTAGGATTAGGGTTAAGGGTTAGGGTAAGGCTTAGGGGTTAGGGTGAAGGGTTAGGGTCAAGGGTTAGGGTTTTTGTTAGGCATAGCGTTGGGGTTAGAAGTAAGGGTTACTGTCAGTGTTAGGGTTGTAGGTAGGGTTACGGTTAGGGTTAGCGGTTTAGAATTAGGGTTAGGGATTAGGTGTCACAGTGATGACTAGGAGATAGGGTTATAATTATGGGATAGGGGTTGTTCTCAGGAAATGGGTTATGCATTAACGTTAGGATAAGAGGTTAAATTTAGGCACACGGTGAGGTTTACGTGTTAAGGGGAGAAATAGGAACAGGGATGGGTGTTATGTTCAGTGTTAGGGTTATCTGTTAAAGGTACTGTTTATGCTTAGCGCACGGGCCCTGTCTGCATTAGGCGGGCGGGGGGAGTTTAGGGGGCTGGGATTGTACCCGGGAACCCACTCTATCATACTCTGGGTATGGGCCCGTGGGTTTCATGCAGGACACAGTGGTAGAGCCTCCTTTCACACATGGCATGGGAGGATTGCAGGCTTTCTAAACTCTAAGAAAGCAAGAAGTCTGAGAATTAGATTTAGGGTTAGGATTCTGGTTAGGGTTAAGGATGAAGTTTAGTGTTAGGGTGAGGGCTTAGGGTTAGGGATTAGGGTTAGGGTTAAAGGTTACTCTTAGGTTTAACAGTTACACTTTGGTTTAGGGTTGAGGATTACGGTTAGGGTTAAGATGAGGGGTTAGGGTTTGGTACAGGGTTACGGTTAAGTGTTAGGTTTAGGGTTGAAAATTAGGATTAGGGTTAGGATTAAAGGTTAGCGTGAGAGTTAACGCTTAGGGTTAAGGTTAAGAGTTAGGGTTTAGGGATAGCGTTAGGGTTAGGGTTAGTTTTAGGGTTAGAGTTATGTGCTATGGTTTGTTGTAGAGGTTAGGGTTAGGTTTACCGGTCACGGTTAGGGTTACGTTTAGGGGGTAGCATTAGGGTTAGGGTTAGGGTTAAGGGATAGGATTAGGGTTAAGTGTTGGGCTTAGGGTTAGGGTTTAGTGTTAGGTTTATCATTAAGGATTAGGGTTAGAATCAGGGTTAAATGCTTGGGTGCGGGTAATGGTTAGGGTCAGGGTTAAGGTTCACGGATAGGGTTAGTGTTAAGGGTTACGGGTAGGTTTAGGGTTCAGGGTTAGTGTTAGCATTAGGGCTTAAGGTAAGGATTAGGCGGTGGGTTAGATTTAGGGTTAGATTTAGGCGTTAGGGTAAGGGCTAGCGTTAGGGTTAAGAGATAGGGTAGGTTTAATGCTTAGGATTAGGGTTAGGGTTTGGGGTTAAAGTAAGTGTTAGGGGTTAGGTTTAAGGATCCAAGGTTAGGGTTATTTTTAGCTGTAGTGTTAGGGTTAGGGATAAGGGATCCCATTAGCATTAAGGGTCTTCCTTACTGTAGGGTTAAGGGTTAGGCTTAGAGTTAAAGGTTAAGGTTAGGGTCAGGGTTAAGATTTAGGGTGAGGGTTAACAGTTAGGGTAAAGGTTAAGCGTTAGGGTTAGGGATTAGTGATTAGGGTTTTTGGTTAGTGTTAGGGTTAGCGGTTAGGAGTTAGTGTTTTATGAAGGGGTATGGTTAGAATTAGGATTGGGGTTAGAGTTAAGGTGAGGTATAGGGGTTAGGTTTCGGGGTTAGTTTTAGGGTAAAAGGATAGGATTAGTGTTACGGGTTGGGCTTAGGTTTAGGGTTAAAGTTTACTGCTGGGGTTAGGGATAGGGTTCAGGGTTACCTTTAGGGGTTCTGGTTAGGGTTAGGTGTTAGGTTAGTGTCAGGGTTAGGTCTAGTCGTGAGGGTAAGGTTTAGGGTTAGCTTTAAGAGCTAGGGTTAGGTTTAATGGTTAGGATTAGTTTTAGGGTTAAGGGTTAGGGTAAGGCTTAGGGGTTAGGGTGAAGGGTTAGGGTCAAGGGTTAGGGTTTTTGTTAGGCATAGCGTTGGGGTTAGAAGTAAGGGTTACTGTCAGTGTTAGGGTTGTAGGTAGGGTTACGGTTAGGGTTAGCGGTTTAGAATTAGGGTTAGGGATTAGGTGTCACAGTGATGACTAGGAGATAGGGTTAGAATTATGGGATAGGGGTTGTTTTCAGGAAATGGGTTATGCATTAACGTTAGGATAAGAGGTTAAAGTTAGGCGCACGGTGAGGTTTACGTGTTAAGGGGAGAAATAGGAACAGGGTTGGGTGTTATGTTCAGGGTTAGGGTTATCTGTTAAAGGTATTGTTTATGCTTAGCGCACGGGCCCTGTCTGCATTCGGCGGGCGGGGGGAGTTTAGGGGGCTGGGATTGTACCCGGGAACCCACTCTATCATACTCTGGGTATGGGCCCATGGGTTTCATGCAAGACACAGTGGTAGAGCCTCCTTTCACGCATGGCATGGGAGGATTGCAGGCTTTCTAAACTCTAAGAAAGCAAGAAGTTTGAGAATTAGATTTAGGGTTAGGATTATGGTTAGGGTTAAGGATGAAGTTTAGTGTTAGTGTGAGGGCTTAGGGTTAGGGATTAGGGTTAGCGTTAAAGGTTACTCTTAGGTTTAACGGTTCCACTTTGGTTTAGGGTTGAGGTTTAAGGTTAGGGTTAAGATGAAGGGTTAGGGTTTGGTACAGTGTTAGGGTTAAGTGTTAGGTTTAGGGTTGAAGACTAGGATTAGGTTTAGGATTAAAGGTTAGCGTGAGAGTTAACGCTTAGCGTTAAGTTTAAGAGTTAGGGTTTAGGGTTAGGGTTAGGGTTAGGGTTAGTTTTAGGGTTAGAGTTATGTGCTATGGTTTGTGTTAGAGGTTAGGGTTAGGTTTACTGGTCACGGTTAGGGTTACGTTTAGGCGGTAGCATTAGGGTTAGGCTTAGGGTTAGGGTTAAGGGATAGGATTAGGGTAAAGTGTTGGGCTTAGGGTTAGGGTTTAGTGTTAAGTTTACCATTAAGGATTAGGGTTAGGGTCAGGGTTAAATGCTTGGGTGCGGGTAATGTTTAGGGTCAAGGTTTAGGTTCACGGATAGGGTTAGTGTTAAGGGTTACGGGTAGGTTTAGGGTTCAGGGTTAGTGTTAGCATAAGGGCTTAAGGTTAGGATTAGGCAGTAGGTTAGATTTAGGGTTATATCTAGGCGTTAGGGTAAGGGCTAGTGTTAGGGTTAAGAGATAGCGTTAGGTTTAATGCTTAGGATTAGGGTTAGGGTTTGGGTTTAAAGTAAGTGTTAGGGGTTAGGTTTATGGATCCAAGGTTAGGGTTATTTTTAGCTGTAGTGTTAGGGTTAGGGAGAAGGGATCCCATTAGCATTAAGGGTCTTCCTTACTGTAGGGTTAAGGGTTAGGCTTAGAGTTAAAGGTTAAGGTTAGTGTCAGGGTTAAGATTTAGGGTGAGGGTTAACGGTTAGGGTAAAGGTTAAGCGTTAGGTTTAGGGATTAGTGATTAGGGTTTTTGGTTAGGGTTAGGGTTAGGGTTAGTGTTAGGGTTAGCGGTTAGGAGTTAGTGTTTTATGAAGGGGTATGGTTAGAATTAGGATTGGGGTTAGAGTTAGGGTGAGGTATAGGGGTTAGGTTTCGGGGTTAGTTTTAGGGTAAAAGGATAGGATTAGGGTTACGGGTTCGGCTTAGGTTTAGGGTTAAAGTTTACTGCTTGGGTTAGGGATAGGGTTCAGGGTTAGCTTTAGGGGTTCTGGTTAGGGTTAGGTGTTAGGTTAGTGTCAGGGTTAGGTCTAGTCGTGAGGGTAAGGTTTAGGGTTAGCTTTAAGAGCTAGGGTTAGGTTTAATGGTTAGGATTAGGATTAGGGTTAAGGGTTAGGGTAAGGCTAGGGGTTAGGGTGAAGGGTTAGGGTCCAGGGTTAGGGTTTTTGTTAGGCATAGCGTTGGGGTTAGAAGTAAGGGTTACTGTCAGTGTTAGGGTTGTAGGTAGGGTTACGGTTAGGGTTAGCGGTTTAGAATTAGGGTTAGGGATTAGGTGTCACAGTGATGACTAGGAGATAGGGTTATAATTATGGGATAGGGGTTGTTCTCAGGAAATGGGTTATGCATTAACGTTAGGATAAGAGGTTAAAGTTAGGCGCACGGTGAGGTTTACGTATTAAGGGGAGAAATAGGAACAGGGATGGGTGTTATGTTCAGGGTTAGGGTTATCTGTTAAAGGTATTGTTTATGCTTAGCGCACGGGCCCTGTCTGCATTAGGCGGGCGGGGGGACTTTAGGGGGCTGGGATTGTACCCGGGAACCCACTCTATCATACTCTGGGTATGGGCCCGTGGGTTTCATGCAGGACACAGTGGTAGAGCCTCCTTTCACGCATGGCATGGGAGGATTGCAGGCTTTCTAAACTGTAAGAAAGCAAGAAGTCTGAGAATTAGATTTAGGGTTAGGGTTATGGTTAGGGTTAAGGATGAAGTTTAGTGTTAGGGTGAGGGCTTAGGGTTAGGGATTAGGGTTAGGGTTAAAGGTTACTCTTAGGTTTAACGGTTACACTTTGGTTTAGGGTTGAGGTTTACGGTTAGGGTTAAGATGAGGGGTTAGGGTTTGGTACAGGGTTACGGTTAAGTGTTAGGTTTAGGGTTGAAGATTAGGATTAGGGTTAGGATTAAAGGTTAGCGTGAGAGTTAACGCTTAGGGTTAAGGTTAAGAGTTAGGGTTTAGGGTTAGTTTTAGGGTTAGACTTATGTGCTATGGTTTGTGTTAGAGGTTAGGGTTAGGTTTACTGGTCACGGTTAGGGTTACGTTTAGGGGGTAGCATTAGGGTTAGGGTTAGGGTTAGGGTTAAGGGATAGGATTAGGGTTAAGTGTTGGGCTTAGGGTTAGGGTATAGTGTTAAGGTTACCATTAAGGATTAGGGTTAGGGTCAGGGTTAAATGCTTGGGTGCGGGTAATGTTTAGGGTCAGGGTTTAGGTTCACGGATAGGGTTAGTGTTAAGGGTTACGGGTAGGTTTAGGGTTCAGGGTTAGTGTTAGCATAAGGGCTTAAGGTCAGGATTAGGTGGTAGGTTAGATTTAGGGTTAGATCTAGGCGTTAGGGTAAGGGCTAGCGTTAGGGTTAAGAGATAGGGTTAGGTTTAATGCTTAGGATTAAGGTTAGGGTTTGGGGTTAAAGTAAGTGTTAGGGGTTAGGGTTAAGGATCCAAGGTTAGGGTTATTTTTAGCTGTAGTGTTAGGGTTAGGGATAAGGGATCCCATTAGCATTAAGGGTCTTCCTTACTCTAGGGTTAAGGGTTAGGCTTAGAGTTAAAGGTTAAGGTTAGTGTCAGGGTTAAGATTTAGGGTGAGGGTTAACGGTTAGGGTAAAGGTTAAGCGTTAGGTTTAGGGATTAGTGATTAGGGTTTTTGGTTAGGGTTAGGGTTAGGGTTAGTGTTAGGGTTAGCGGTTAGGAGTTAGTGTTTTATGAAGGGGTATGGTTAGAATTAGGATTGGGGTTAGAGTTAGGGTGAGGTATAGGGGTTAGGTTTCGGGGTTAGTTTTAGGGTAAAAGGATAGGATTAGGGTTACGGGTTGGGCTTAGGTTTAGGGTTAAAGTTTACTGCTTTTGTTAGGGATAGGGTTCCGGGTTAGCTTTAGGGGTTCTGGTTAGAGTTAGGTGTTAGGTTAGTGTCAGGGTTAGGTCTAGTCGTGAGGGTAAGGTTTAGGTTTAGCTTTAAGAGCTAGGGTTAGGTTTAATGGTTAGGATTAGGATTAGGGTAAAGGGTTAGGGTAAGGCTAGGGGTTAGGGTGAAGGGTTAGGGTCAAGGGTTAGGGTTTTTGTTAGGCATAGCGTTGGGTTTAGAAGTAAGGGTTACTGTCAGTGTTAGGGTTGTAGGTAGGGTTACGGTTAGGGTTAGCGGTTTAGAATTAGGGTTAGGGATTAGGTTCACAGTGATGACTAGGAGATAGGGTTAGAATTATGGGATAGGGGTTGTTCTCAGGAAATGGGTTATGCATTAACGTTAGGATAAGAGGTTAAAGTTAGGCGCACGGTGAGGGTTACGTGTTAAGGGGAGAAATAGGAACAGGGTTGGGTGTTATGTTCAGGGTTAGGGTTATCTGTTAAAGGTATTGTTTATGCTTAGCGCACGGGCCCTGTCTGCATTAGGCGGGCGGGGGGAGTTTAGGGGGCTGGGATTGTACCCGGGAACCCACTCTATCATACTCTGGGTATGGGCCCGTGGGTTTCATGCAGGACACAGTGGTAGAGCCTCCTTTCACGCATGGCATGGGAGGATTGCAGGCTTTCTAAACTCTAAGAAAGCAAGAAGTCTGAGAATTCGATTTAGGGTTAAGATTCTGGTTAGGGTTAAGGATGAAGTTTAGTGTTAGGGTGAGGGCTTAGGGTTAGGGATTAGGGTTAGGGTTAAAGGTTACTCTTAGGTTTAACGGTTACACTTTGGTTTAGGGTTCAGGTTTACGGTTAGGGTTAAGATGAGGGGTTAGGGTTTGGTACAGGGTTAGGGTTAAGTGTTAGGTTTAGGGTTGAAGATTAGGATTAGGTTTAGGATTAAAGGTTAGCGTGAGAGTTAACGCTTAGCGTTAAGTTTAAGAGTTAGGGTTTAGGGTTAGGGTTAGGGTTAGTTTTAGGGTTAGAGTTATGTGCTATGGTTTGTGTTAGAGGTTAGGGTTAGGTTTACGGGTCACGGTTAGGGTTACGTTTAGGGGGTAGCATTAGGGTTAGGGTTAGGGTTAGGGTTAATGGATAGGATTAGGGTTAAGTGTTGGGCTTAGGGTTAGGGTTTAGTGTTAAGGTTACCATTAAGGATTAGGGTTAGGGTCAGTGTTAAATGCTTGGGTGCGGGTAATGTTTAGGGTCAGGGTTTAGGTTCACGGATAGGGTTAGTGTTAAGGGTTACGGGTAGGTTTAGGGTTCAGGGTTAGTGTTAGCATAAGGGCTTAAGGTCAGGATTAGGCGGTAGGTTAGATTTAGGGTTAGATCTAGGCGTTAGGGTAAGGGCTAGCGTTAGGGTTAAGAGATAGGGTTAGGTTTAATGCTTAGGATTAAGGTTAGGGTTTGGGGTTAAAGTAAGTGTTAGGGGTTAGGTTTAAGGATCCAAGGTTAGGGTTATTTTTAGCTGTAGTGTTAGGGTTAGGGATAAGGGATCCCATTAGCATTAAGGGTCTTCCTTACTCTAGGGTTAAGGGTTAGGCTTAGAGTTAAAGTTTAAGGTTAGTGTCAGGGTTAAGATTTAGGGTGAGGGTTAACGGTTAGGGTAAAGGTTAAGCGTTAGGTTTAGGGATTAGTGATTAGGGTTTTTGGTTAGGGTTAGGATTAGGGTTAGTGCTAGGGTTAGCGGTTAGGAGTTAGTGTTTTATGAAGGGGTATGGTTAGAATTAGGATTGGGGTTAGAGTTAGGGTGAGGTATAGGGGTTAGGTTTCGGGGTTAGTTTTAGGGTAAAAGGATAGGATTAGAGTTACGGGTTGGGCTTAGGTTTAGGGTTAAAGTTTACTGCTTGGGTTAGGGATAGGGTTCAGGGTTAGCTTTAGGGGTTCTGGTTAGGGTTAGGTGTTAGGTTAGTGTCAGGGTTAGGTCTAGTCGTGAGGGTAAGGTTTAGGGTTAGCTTTAAGAGCTAGGGTTAGGTTTAATGGTTAGGATTAGGATTAGGGTTAAGGGTTAGGGTAAGGCTAGGGGTTAGGGTGAAGGGTTAGGGTCAAGGGTTAGGGTTTTTGTTAGGCATAGCGTTGGGGTTAGAAGTAAGGGTTACTGTCAGTGTTAGGGTTGTAGGTAGGGTTACGGTTAGGGTTAGCGGTTTAGAATTAGGGTTAGGGATTAGGTGTCACAGTGATGACTAGTAGATAGGGTTAGAATTATGGGATAGGGGTTGTTCTCAGGAAATGGGTTATGCATTAACGTTAGGATAAGAGGTTAAAGTTAGGCGCACGGTGAGGTTTACGTGTTAAGGGGAGAAATAGGAACAGGGTTGGGTGTTATCTTCAGGGTTAGGGTTATCTGTTAAAGGTATTGTTTATGCTTAGCGCACGGGCCCTGTCTGCATTACTCGGGCAGGGGGAGTTTAGGGGGCTGGGATTGTACCCGGGAACCCACTCTATCATACTCTGGGTATGGGCCCGTGGGTTTCATGCAGGACACAGTGGTAGAGCCTCCTTTCACGCATGGCATGGGAGGATTGCAGGCTTTCTAAACTCTAAGAAAGCAAGAAGTCTGAGAATTCGATTTAGGGTTAGGATTCTGGTTAGGGTTAAGGATGAAGTTTAGTGTTAGGGTGAGGGCTTAGGGTTAGGGATTAGGGTTAGGGTTAAAGGTTACTCTTAGGTTTAACGGTTACACTTTGGTTTAGGGTTGAGGTTTACGGTTAGGGTTAAGATGAGGGGTTAGGGTTTGGTACAGGGTTAGGGTTAAGTGTTAGGTTTAGGGTTGAAGATTAGGATTAGGGTTAGGATTAAAGGTTAGCGTGAGAGTTAACGCTTAAGGTTAAGGTTAAGAGTTAGGGTTTAGGGTTAGGGTTAGGGTTAGGGTTAGTTTTAGGGTTAGAGTTATGTGCTATGGTTTGTGTTAGAGGTTAGGGTTAGGTTTACTGGTCACGGTTAGGGTTACGTTTAGGGGGTAGCATTAGGGTTAGGGTTAGGGTTAAGGGATAGGATTAGGGTTAAGTGTTGGGCTTACGGTTAGGGTTTAGTGTTAGGTTTATCATTAAGGATTACGGTTAGAATCAGGGTTAAATGCTTGGGTGCGGGTAATGTTTAGGGTCAGGGTTAAGGTTCACGGATAGGGTTAGTGTTAAGGGTTACGGGTAGGTTTAGGGTTCAGGGTTAGTGTTAGCATTAGGGCTTAAGGTTATGATTAGGCGGTAGGTTAGATTTAGGGTTAGATCTAGGCGTTAGGGTAAGGGCTAGCGTTAGGGTTAAGTGATAGGGTTAGGTTTAATGCTTAGGATTAGGGTTAGGGTTTGGGGTTAAAGTAAGTGTTAGGGGTTAGGTTTAAGGATCCAAGGTTAGGGTTATTTTTAGCTGTAGTGTTAGGGTTAGGGATAAGGGATCCCATTAGCATTAAGGGTCTTCCTTACTGTAGGGTTAAGGGTTAGGCTTAGAGTTAAAGGTTAAGGTTAGGGTCAGTGTTAAGATTTAGGGTGAGGGTTAACAGTTAGGGTAAAGGTTAAGCGTTAGGGTTAGGGATTAGTGATTAGGGATTTTGGTTAGTGTTAGGGTTAGCGGTTAGGAGTTAGTGTTTTATGAAGGGGTATGGTTAGAATTAGGATTGGGGTTAGAGTTAGGGTGAGGTATAGGGGTTAGGTTTCGGGGTTAGTTTTAGGGTAAAAGGATAGGATTAGGGTTACGGGTTGGGCTTAGGTTTAGGGTTAAAGTTTACTGCTGGGGTTAGGGATAGGGATCAGGGTTAGCTTTAGGGGTTCTGGTTAGGGTTAGGTGTTAGGTTAGTGTCAGGGTTAGGTCTAGTCGTGAGGGTAAGGTTTAGGGTTAGCTTTAAGAGCTAGGGTTAGGTTTAATGGTTAGGATTAGTTTTAAGGTTAAGGGTTAGGGTAAGGCTTAGGGGTTAGGGTGAAGGGTTGGGGTCAAGGGTTAGGGTTTTTGTTAGGCATAGCGTTGGGTTTAGAAGTAAGGGTTACTGTCAGTGTTAGGGTTGTAGGTAGGGTTACGGTTAGGGTTAGCGGTTTAGAATTAGGGTTAGGGATTAGGTGTCACAGTGATGACTAGGAGATAGGGTTAGAATTATGGGATAGGGGTTGTTCTCAGGAAATGGGTTATGCATTAACGTTAGGATAAGAGGTTAAAGTTAGGCGCACGGTGAGGGTTACGTGTTAAGGGGAGAAATAGGAACAGGGTTGGGTGTTATGTTCAGGGTTAGGGTTATCTGTTAAAGGTATTGTTTATGCTTAGCGCACGGGCCCTGTCTGCATTAGGCGGGCGGGGGGAGTTTAGGGGGCTGGGATTGTACCCGGGAACCCACTCTATCATACTCTGGGTATGGGCCCGTGGGTTTCATGCAGGACACAGTGGTAGAGCCTCCTTTCACGCATGGCATGGGAGGATTGCAAGCTTTCTAAACTCTAAGAAAGCAAGAAGTCTGAGAATTAGATTTAGGGTTAGGATTCTGGTTAGGGTTAAGGATGAAGTTTAGTGTTAGGGTGAGGGCTTAGGGTTAGGGAATAGGGTTAGGGTTAAAGGTTACTCTTAGGTTTAACGGTTACACTTTGGTTTAGGGATGAGGTTTAAGGTTAGGGTTAAGATGAGGGGTTAGGGTTTGGTACAGGGTTAGGGTTAAGTGTTAGGTTTAGGGTTGAAGATTAGGATTAGGGTTAGGATTAAAGGTTAGCGTGAGAGTTAACGCTTAGGGTTAAGGTTAAGAGTTAGGGTTTAGGGTTAGGGTTAGGGTTAGTTTTAGGGTTAGAGTTAGGTGCTATGCTTTGTGTTAGAGGTTAGGGTTAGGTTTACTGGTCATGGTTAGGGTTACGTTTAGGGGTTAGCATTAGGGTTAGGGTTAGGGTTAAGGGATAGGATTAGGGTTAAGTGCTGGGCTTAGGGTTAGGGTTTAGTGTTAAGGTTAGCATTAAGGATTAGTGTTAGGGTCAGGGTTAAATGCTTGGGTGCGGGTAATGTTTAGGGTCAGGGTTAAGGTTCACGGATAGGGTTAGTGTTAAGGGTTACGGGTAGGTTTAGGGTTCAGGGTTAGTGTTAGCATTAGGGCTTAAGGTTAGGATTAGGCGGTAGGTTAGATTTAGGGTTAGATGTAGACCTTAGGGTAAGGGCTAGCGTGAGGGTTAAGAGATAGGGTTAGGTTTAATGCTTAGGATTAGGGTTAGGGTTTGGGGTTAAAGTAAGTGTTAGGGGTTAGGTTTAAGGATCCAAGGTTAGGGTTATTTTTAGCTGTAGTGTTAGGGTTAGGGATAAGGGATCCCATTAGCATTAAGGGTCTTCCTTACTGTAGGGTTAAGGGTTAGGCTTAGAGTTAAAGGTTAAGGTTAGGGTCAGTGTTAAGATTTAGGGTGAGGGTTAACGGTTAGGGTAAAGGTTAAGCGTTAGGGTTAGGGATTAGTGATTAGTGTTTTTGGTTAGTGTTAGGGTTAGCGGTTAGGAGTTAGTGTTTTATGAAGGGGTATGGTTAGAGTTAGGATTGGGGTTAGAGTTAGGGTGAGGTATAGGGGTTAGGTTTAGGGGTTAGTTTTAGGGTAAAAGGATAGGATTAGGGTTACGGGTTGGGCTTAGGTTTAGGGTTAAAGTTTACTGCTGGAGTTAGGGATAGGGTTCAGGGTTAGCTTTAGGGGTTCTGGTTAGGGTAAGGTGTTAGGTTAGTGTCAGGGTTAGGTCTAGTCGTGAGGGTAAGGTTTAGGGTTAGCTTTAAGAGCTAGGGTTAGGTTTAATGGTTCGGATTAGGATTAGGTTTAAGGGTTAGGGTTAGCATTAAGGATTAGGTTTAGGGCAGGGTTAAATGCTTGGGTGCTTGTAATGGTTAGGGTCAGGGTTAAGGTTCACGGATAGTGTTAGTGTTAAGGGTTACGGGTAGGTTTAGGGTTCAGGGTTAGTGTTAGCATTAGGGCTTAATGTTAGGATTAGGCGGTAGGTTAGATTTAGGGTTAGATCTAGGCGTTAGGGTAAGGGCTAGCGTTAGGGTTAAGAGATAGGGTTAGGTTTAATGCTTAGGATTAGGGTTAGGGTTTGGGGTTAAAGTAAGTGTTAGGGGTTAGGTTTAAGGATCCAAGGTTAGGGTTATTTTTAGCTGTAGTGTTAGGGTTAGTGATAAGGGATCCCATTAGCATTAAGGGTCTTCCTTACTGTAGGGTTAAGGGTTAGGCTTAGAGTTAAAGGTTAAGGTTAGGGTCAGTGTTAAGATTTAGGGTAAGGGTTAACGGTCAGGGTAAAGGTTAAGCGTTAGGGTTAGGGATTAGTGATTAGGGTTTTTGGTTAGTGTTAGGGTTAGCGGTTAGAAGTTAATGTTTTATGAAGGGGTATGGTTAGAATTAGGATTGGGTTTAGAGTTAGGGTGAGGTATAGGGGTTAGGTTAGGGGATAGTTTTAGGGTAAAAGGATAGGATTAGGGTTACGGGTTGGGCTTAGGTTTAGGGTTAAAGTTTACTGCTAGGGTTAGGGATAGGGTTCAGGGTTAGCTTTAGGGGTTCTGGTTAGGGTTAGGTGTTAGGTTAGTGTCAGGGTTAGGTCTAGTCGTGAGGGTAAGGTTTAGGGTTAGCTTTAAGAGCTATTGTTAGGTTTAATGGTTAGGATTAGGATTCGGGTTAAGGGTTAGGGTAAGGCTTAGGGGTTAGGGTGAAGGGTTGGGGTCAAGGGTTAGGGTTTTTGTTAGGCATAGCGTTGGGGTTAGAAGTAAGGGTTACTGTCAGTGTTAGGGTTGTAGGTAGGGTTAGGTTAGGGTTAGCGGTTTAGAATTAGGGTTGGGGATTAGGTGTCACAGTGATGACTAGGAGATAGGGTTAGAATTATGGGATAGGGGTTGTTCTCAGGAAATGGGTTATGCATTAACGTTATGATAAGAGTTTAAAGTAAGGCGCACGGTGAGGTTTACGTGTTAAGGGGAGAAATAGGAACAGGGTTGGGTGTTATGTTCAGGATTAGGGTTATCTGTTAAAGGTATTGTTTATGTTTAGCGCACAGGCCCTGTCTGCATTAGGCGGGCGGGGGGAGTTCAGGGGGCTGGGATTGTACCCGGGAACCCACTCTATCATACTCTGGGTATGGGCCCGTGGGTTTCATGCAGGACACAGTGGTAGAGCCTCCTTTCACGCATGGCATGGGAGGATTGCAGGCTTTCTAAACTCTAAGAAAGCAAGAAATCTGAGAATTAGATTTAGGGTTAGGATTATGGTTAGGGTTAAGGATGAAGTTTAGTGTTAGGGTGAGGGATTAGGGTTAGGGATTAGGGTTAGGGTTAAAGGTTACTCTTAGGTTTAACGGTTACACTTTGGTTTAGGGTTGAGGTTTACGGTTAGGGTTAAGATGAGGGGTTAGGGTTTGGTACAGGGTTAGGGTTAAGTGTTAGGTGTAGGGTTGAAGATTAGGATTAGGGTTAGGATTAAAGGTTAGCGTGAGAGTTAACGCTTAGGGTTAAGGTTAAGAGTTAGGGTTTAGGGTTAGGGTTAGTGTTAGGGTTAGGGTTAGTTTTAGGGTTAGAGTTATGTGCTATGGTTTGCGTTAGAGGTTAGGGTTAGGTTTACTGGTCACGGTTAGGGTTGCGTTTAGGGTGTAGCATTAGGGTTAGGGTTAGGGTTAAGGGATAGGATTAGGGATAAGTGTTGGGCTTAGGGTTAGGGTTTAGTGTTAGGGTTAGCATTAAGGATTAGGGTTAGGGTCAGGGTTAAATGCTTGGGTGCGGGTAATGGTTAGGGTCAGGGTTAAGGTTCACGGATAGGGTTAGTGTTAAGGGTTACGGGTAAGTTTAGGGTTCAGGGTTAGTGTTAGCATTAGGGCTTAAGGTTAGGATTAGGCGGTAGGTTAGATTTAGGGTTAGATCTAGGCGTTAGGGTAAGGGCTAGCGTTAGGGTTAAGAGATAGGGTTAGGTTTAATGCTTAGGATTAGGGTTAGGGTTTGGGGTTAAAGTAAGTGTTAGGGGTTAGGTTTAAGGATCCAAGGTTAGGGTTATTTTTAGCTGTAGTGTTAGGGTTAGGGATAAGGGATCCCATTAGCATTAAGGGTCTTCCTTACTGTAGGGTTAAGGGTTAGGCTTAGAGTTAAAGGTTAAGGTTAGGGTCAGTGTTAAGATTTAGGGTGAGGGTTAACAGTTAGGGTAAAGGTTAAGCATTAGGGTTAGGGATTAGTGATTAGGGTTTTTGGTTAGTGTTAGGGTTAGCGGTTAGGAGTTAGTGTTTTATGAAGGGGTATACTTAGAATTAGGATTGGGGTTAGAGTTAGGGTGAGGTATAGGGGTTAGGTTTAGGGGTTAGTTTTAGGGTAAAAGGATAGGATTAGGGTTACGGGTTGGGCTTAGGATTAGGGTTAAAGTTTACTGCTGGGGTTAGGGATAGGGTTCAGGGTTAGCTTTAGGGTTTCTGGTTAGGGTTAGGTGTTAGGTTAGTGTCAGGGTTAGGTCTAGTCGTGAGGGTAAGGTTTAGGGTTAGCTTTAAGAGCTAGGGTTAGGTTTAATGGTTAGGATTAGTTTTAGGGTTAAGGGTTAGGGTAAGGCTTAGGGGTTAGGGTGAAGGGTTGGGGTCAAGGGTTAGGGTGTTTGTTAGGCATAGCGTTGGGGTTAGAAGTAAGCTTTACTGTCAGTGTTACGGTTGTAAGTAGGGTTACGGTTAGGGTTAGCGGTTTAGAATTAGGGTTAGGGATTAGGTGTCACAGTGATGACTAGGAGATAGGGTTAGAATTATGGGATAGGGGTTGTTCTCAGGAAATGGGTTATGCATTAACGTTAGGATAAGAGGTTAAAGTTAGGCGCACGGTGAGGTTTACGTGTTAAGGGGAGAAATAGGAACAGGGTTGGGTGTTATGTTCAGGGTTAGGGTTATCTGTTAAAGGTATTGTTTATGCTTAGCGCACGGGCCCTGTCTGTATTAGGCGGGCGGGGGGAGTTTAGGGGGCTGGGATTGTACCCGGGAACCCACTCTATCATACTCTGGGTATGGGCCCGTGGATTTCATGCAGGACACAGTGGTAGAGCCTCCTTTCACGCATGGCATGGGAGGATTGCAGGCTTTCTAAACTCTAAGAAAGCAAGAAGTCTGAGAATTAGATTTAGGGGTAGGATTCTGGTTAGGGTTAAGGATGAAATTTAGTGTTAGGGTGAGGGCTTAGGGTTAGGGAATAGGGTTAGGGTTAAAGGTTACTCTTAGGTTTAACGGTTACACTTTGGTTTAGGGTTGAGGTTTACGGTTAGGGTTAAGATGAGGGGTTAGGGTTTGGTACAGGTTTAGGGTTAAGTGTTAGGTTTAGGGTTGAAGATTAGGATTAGGGTTAGGATTAAAGGTTAGCGTGAGAGTTAACGCTTAGGGTTTAGGTTAAGAGTTAGGGTTTAGGGTTAGGGTTAGGGTTAGTTTTAGGGTTAGAGTTATGTGCTATGGTTTGTGTTAGAGGTTAGGGTTAGGTTTACTGGTCACGGTTAGGGTTACGTTTAGGGGGTAGCATTAGGGTTAGGGTTAGCGTTAGGGTTAAGGGATAGGATTAGGGTTAAGTGTTGGGCTTAGGGTTAGGCTTTAGTGTTAAGGTTACCATTAAGGATTAGGGTTAGGGTCAGGGTTAAATGCTTGGGTGCGGGTAATGTTTAGGGTCAGGGTTTAGGTTCACGGATAGGGTTAGTGTTAAGGGTTACGGGTAGGTTTAGGGTTCAGGGTTAGTGTTAGCATAAGGGCTTAAGGTCAGGATTAGGCGGTAGGTTAGATTTAGGGTTAGATCTAGGCGTTAGGGTAAGGGCTAGCGTTAGGGTTAAGAGATAGGGTTAGGTTTAATGCTTAGGATTAAGGTTAGGGTTTGGGGTTAAAGTAAGTGTTAGGGGTTAGGTTTAAGGATCCAAGGTTAGGGTTATTTTTAGCTGTAGTGTTAGGGTTAGGGATAAGGGATCCCATTAGCATTAAGGGTCTTCCTTACTCTAGGGTTAAGGGTTAGGCTTAGAGTTAAAGGTTAAGGTTAGTGTCAGGGTTAAGATTTAGGGTGAGGGTTAACGGTTAGGGTAAAGGTTAAGCGTTAGGTTTAGGGATTAGTGATTAGGGTTTTTGGTTAGGGTTAGGGTTAGGGTTAGTGTTAGGGTTAGCGGTTAGGAGTTAGTGTTTTTTGAAGGGGTATGGTTAGAATTAGGATTGGGGTTAGAGTTAGGGTGAGGTATAGGGGTTAGGTTTAGGGGTTAGTTTTAGGGTAAAAGGATAGGATTAGGGTTACGGGTTGGGCTTAGGTTTAGGGTTAAAGTTTACTGCTTGGGTTAGGGATAGGGTTCAGGGTTAGCTTTAGGGGTTCTGGTTAGGGTTAGGTGTTAGGTTAGTGTCAGGGTTAGGTCTAGTCGTGAGGCTAAGGTTTAGGGTTAGCTTTAAGAGCTAGGGTTAGGTTTAATGGTTAGGATTAGGATTAGGGTTAAGGGTTAGGGTAAGGCTAGGGGTTAGGGTGAAGGGTTAGGGTCAAGGGTTAGGGTTTTTGTTAGGCATAGCGTTGGGGTTAGAAGTAAGGGTTACTGTCAGTGTTAGGGTTTAAGTAGGGTTACGGTTAGGGTTAGCGGTTTAGAATTAGGGTTAGGGATTAGGTGTCACAGTGATGACTAGGAGATAGGGTTAGAATTATGGGATAGGGGTTGTTCTCAGGAAATGGGTTATGCATTAACGTTAGGATAAGAGGTTAAAGTTAGGCGCACGGTGAGGTTTACGTGTTAAGGGGAGAAATAGGAACAGGGTTGGGTGTTATGTTCAGGGTTAGGGTTATCTGTTAAAGGTATTGTTTATGCTTAGCGAACGGGCCCTGTCTGCATTAGGCGGGCGGGGGGAGTTTAGGGGGCTGGGATTGTACCCGGGTACCCACTCTATCATACTCTGGGTATGGGCCCGTGGGTTTCATGCAGGACACAGTGGTAGAGCCTCCTTTCACGCATGGCATGGGAGGATTGCAGGCTTTCTAAACTCTAAGAAAGCAAGAAGTCTGAGAATTAGATTTAGGGGTAGGATTCTGGTTAGGGATAAGGATGAAGTTTAGTGTTAGGGTGAGGGCTTAGGGTTAGGGAATAGGGTTAGGGTTAAAGGTTACTCTTAGGTTTAACGGTTACACTTTGGTTTAGGGTTGAGGTTTACGGTTAGGGTTAAGATGAGGGGTTAGGGTTTGGTACAGGGTTAGGGTTAAGTGTTAGGTTTAGGGTTGAAGATTAGGATTAGGGTTAGGGTTAAAGGTTAGCATGAGAGTTAACGCTTAGGGTTTAGGTTAAGAGTTAGGGTTTAGGGTTAGGGTTAGGGTTAGTTTTAGGGTTAGAGTTATGTGCTATGGTTTGTGTTAGAGGTTAGGGTTAGGTTTACTGGTCACGGATAGGGTTACGTTTAGGGGGTAGCATTAGGCTTAGGGTTAGGGTTAAGGGATAGGATTAGGGATAAGTGTTGGGCTTAGGGTTAGGGTTTAGTGTTAGGGTTAGCATTAAGGATTAGGGTTAGGGTCAGGGTTAAATGCTTGGGTGCGGGTAATGTTTAGGGTCAGGGTTAAGGTTCACGGATAGGGTTAGTGTTAAGGGTTACGGGTAGGTTTAGGGTTCAGGGTTAGTGTTAGCATTAGGGCTTAAGTTTAGGATTAGGCGGTAGGTTAGATTTAGGGTTAGATCTAGGCGTTAGGGTAAGGGCTAGCATTAGGGTTAAGAGATAGGGTTAGGTTTAATGCTTAGGATTAGGGTTAGGGTTTGGGGTTAAAGTAAGTGTTAGAGGTCAGGTTTAAGGATCCAAGGTTAGGGTTATTTTTAGCTGTAGTGTTAGGGTTAGGGATAAGGGATCCCATTAGCATTAAGGGTCTTCCTTACTGTAGGGTAAAGGGTTAGGCTTAGAGTTAAAGGTTAAGGATAGGGTCAGTGTTAAGATTTAGGGTGAGGGTTAACGGTTAGGGTAAAGGTTAAGCGTTAGGGTTAGGGATTAGTGATTAGGGTTTTTGGTTAGTGTTAGGGTTAGCGGTTAGGAGTTAGTGTTTTATGAAGGGGTATGGTTAGAATTAGGATTGGGGTTAGAGTTAGGGTGAGGTATAGGGGTTAGGTTTAGGGGTTAGTTTTAGGGTAAAAGGATAGGATTAGGGTTACGGGTTGGGCTTAGGTTTAGGGTTAAAGTTTACTGCTGGGGTTAGGGATAGTGTTCAGGGTTAGCTTTAGGGGTTCTGGTTAGGGTTAGGTGTTAGGTTAGTGTCAGGGTTAGGTCTAGTCGTGAGGGTAAGGTTTAGGGTTAGCTTTAAGAGCTAGGGTTAGGTTTAATGGTTAGGATTAGGATTAGGGTTAAGGGTTAGGGTAAGGCTTAGGGGTTAGGGTGAAGGGTTAGGGTCAAGGGTTAGGGTTTTTGTTAGGCATAGCGTTGGGGTTAGAAGTAAGGGTTACTGTCAGTGTTAGGGTTGTAGGTAGGGTTACGGTTAGGGTTAGTGGTTTAGAATTAGGGTTAGGGATTATGTGTCACAGTGATGACTAGGAGATAGGGTTAGAATTATGGGATAGGGGTTGTTCTCAGGAAATGGGTTATGCATTAACGTTAGGATAAGAGGTTAAAGTTAGGCGCACGGTGAGGTTTACGAGTTAAGGGGAGAAATAGGATCAGGGTTGGGTGTTATGTTCAGGGTTAGGGTTATCTGTTAATGGTATTGTTTATGCTTAGCGCACGGGCCCTGTCTGCATTAGGCGGGTGGGAGGAGTTTAGGGGGCTGGGATTGTACCCGGGAACCCACTCTATCATACTCTGGGTCTGGGCCCATGGGTTTCATGCAGGACACAGGGGTAGAGCCTCCTTTCACGCATGGCATGGGAGGATTGCAGGCTTTCTAAACTCTAAGAAAGCAAGAAGTCTGAGAATTAGATTTAGGGTTAGGATTCTGGTTAGGGTTAAGGATGAAGTTTAGTGTTAGGGTGAGGGCTTAGGGTTAGGGATTAGGGTTAGGTTAAAGGTTACTCTTAGGTTTAACGGTTACACTTTGGTTTAGGGTTGAGGTTTACGGTTAGGGTTAAGATGAGGGGTTAGGGTTTGGTACAGGGTTAGGGTTAAGTGTTAGGTTTAGGGTTGAAGATTAGGATTAGGGTTAGGATTAAAGGTTAGCGTGAGAGTTAACGCTTAGGGTTAAGGTTAAGAGTTAGGGTTTAGGGTATAGGGTTAGGGATAGGGATAGTTTTAGGGTTAGAGTTATGTGCTATGGTTTGTGTTAGAGGTTAGGGTTAGGTTTACGGGTCACGGTTAGGGTTACGTTTAGGGGGTAGCATTAGGGTTAGGGTTAGGGTTAGGGTTAATGGATAGGATTAGGGTTAAGTGTTGGGCTTAGGGTTAGGGTTTAGTGTTAAGGTTACCATTAAGGATTAGGGTTAGGGTCAGTGTTAAATGCTTGGGTGCGGGTAATGTTTAGGGTCAGGGTTTAGGTTCACGGATAGGGTTAGTGTTAAGGGTTACGGGTAGGTTTAGGGTTCAGGGTTAGTGTTAGCATAAGGGCTTAAGGTCAGGATTAGGCGGTAGGTTAGATTTAGGGTTAGATCTAGGCGTTAGGGTAAGGGCTAGCGTTAGGTTTAAGAGATAGGGTTAGGTTTAATGCTTAGGATTAAGGTTAGGGTTTGGGGTTAAAGTAAGTGTTAGGGGTTAGGTTTAAGGATCCAAGGTTAGGGTTATTTTTAGCTGTAGTGTTAGGGTTAGGGATAAGGGATCCCATTAGCATTAAGGGTCTTCCTTACTCTAGGGTTAAGGGTTAGGCTTAGAGTTAAAGGTTAAGGTTAGTGTCAGGGTTAAGATTTAGGGTGAGGGTTAACGGTTAGGGTAAAGGTTAAGCGTTAGGTTTAGGGATTAGTGATTAGGGTTTTTGGTTAGGGTTAGGGTTAGGGTTAGTGTTAGGGTTAGCGGTTAGGAGTTAGTGTTTTATGAAGGGGTATGGTTAGAATTAGGATTGGGGTTAGAGTTAGGGTGAGGTATAGGGGTTAGGTTTCGGGGTTAGTTTTAGGGTAAAAGGATAGGATTAGGGTTACGGGTTGGGCTTAGGTTTAGGGTTAAAGTTTACTGCTTGGGTTAGGGATAGGGTTCAGGGTTAGCTTTAGGGGTTCTGGTTAGGGTTAGGTGTTAGTTTAGTGTCAGGGTTAGGTCTAGTCGTGAGGGTAAGGTTTAGGGTTAGCTTTAAGAGCTAGGGTTAGGTTTAATGGTTAGGATAAGGATTAGGGTTAAGGGTTAGGGTAAGGCTAGGGGTTAGGGTGAAGGGTTAGGGTGAAGGGTTAGGGTTTTTGTTAGGCATAGCGTTGGGGTTAGAAGTAAGGGTTACTGTCAGTGTTAGGGTTGTAGTTAGGGTTACGGTTAGGGTTAGCGGTTTAGAATTAGGGTTAGGGATTAGGTGTCACAGTGATGACTTCGAGATAGGGTTAGAATTATGGGATAGGGGTTGTTCTCAGGATATGGTTTATGCATTAACGTTAGGATAAGAGGTTAAAGTTAGGCGCACGGTGAGGTTTACGTGTTAAGGGGAGAAATAGGAACAGGGTTGGGTGTTATCTTCAGGGTTAGGGTTATCTGTTAAAGGTATTGTTTATGCTTAGCGCACGGGCCCTGTCTGCATTATGCGGGCGGGGGGAGTTTAGGGGGCAGGGATTGTACCCGGGAACACACTCTATCATACTCTGGGTATGGGCTCGTGGGTTTCATGCAGGACACAGTGGTAGAGCCTCCTTTCACGCATGGCATGGGAGGATTGCAGGCTTTCTAAACTCTAAGAAAGCAAGAAGTCTGAGAATTAGATTTAGGGTTAGCATTCTGGTTAGGGTTAAGGATGAAGTTTAGTGTTAGGGTGAGGGCTTAGGGTTAGAGATTAGGGTTAGGGTTAAAGGTTACTCTTAAGTTTATCGGGTACCCTTTGGTTTAGGGTTGAGGTTTACGGTTAGGGTTAAGATGAGGGGTTAGGGTTTGGTACAGGGTTAGGGTTAAGTGTTAGGTTTAGGGTTGAAGATTAGGATTAGGGTTAGGATTAAAGGTTAGCGTGAGAGTTAACACTTAGGGTTAAGGTTAAGACTTAGGGTTTAGGGTCAGGGTTAGGGTTAGTTTTAGGGTTAGAGTTATGTGCTATGGTTTGTGTTAGAGGTTAGGGTTAGGTTTACTGGTCACAGTTAGGGTTACGTTTAGGGGTTAGCATTAGGGTTAGTGTTAGGGTTAGGGTTAAGGGATAGGATTAAGGTTAAGTGTTGGGCTTAGGGTTAGGGTTTAGTGTTAAGGTTAGCATTAAGTATTAGGGTTAGGGTCAGGGTTAAATGCTTGGGTGCGGGTAATGGTTAGGGTCAGGGTTTAGGTTCACGGATAGGGTTAGTGTTAAGGGTTACGGGTGGTTTTAGGGTTCCGAGTTAGTGTTAGCATTAGGGCTTAAGGTTAGGATTAGGCGGTAGGTTAGATTTAGGGTTAGATCTAGGCGTTAGGGTAAGGGCTAGCGTTAGGGTTAAGAGATAGGGTTAGGTGTAAAGCTTAGGATTAGCTTTAGGGTTTGGGGTTAAAGTAAGTGTTAGGGGTTAGGTTTAAGGATCCAAGGTTAGGGTAATTTTTAGCTGTAGTGTTAGGGTTAGGGATAAGGGATCCCATTAGCATTAAGGGTCTTCCTTACTGTAGGGTTAAGGGTTAGGCTTAGAGTTAAAGGTTAAGGTTAGGGTCAGTGTTAAGATTTAGGGTGAGGGTTAACGGTTAAGGTAAAGGTTAAGCGTTAGGGTTAGGGATTAGTGATTAGGGTTTTTGGTTAGTGTTAGGGTTAGCGGTTAGGAGTTAGTGTTTTATGAAGGGGTATGGTTAGAATTAGGATTGGGGTTAGAGTTAGGGTGAGGTATAGGGGTTAGGTTTCGGGGTTAGTTTTAGGGTAAAAGGATAGGATTAGGGTTACGGGTTGGGCTTAGGTTTAGGGTTAAAGTTTACTGCTTGGGTTAGGGATAGGGTTCAGGGTTAGCTTTAGGGGTTCTGGTTAGGGTTAGGTGTTAGGTTAGTGTCAGGGTTAGGTCTAGTCGTGAGGGTAAGGTTTAGGGTTAGCTTTAAGAGCTAGGGTTAGGTTTAATGGTTAGGATTAGGATTAGGGTTAAGGGTTAGGGTAAGGCTAGGGGTTAGGGTGAAGGGTTAGGGGCAAGGGTTAGGGTTTCTGTTAGGCATAGCGTTGGGGTTAGAAGTAAGGTTTACTGTCAGTGTTAGGGTTGTAGGTAGGGTTACGGTTAGGGTTAGCGGTTTAGAATTAGGGTTAGGGATTAGGTGTCACAGTGATGACTAGGAGATAGGGTTAGAATTATGGCATAGGGGTTGTTCTGAGGAAATGGGTTATGCATTAACGTTAGGATAAGAGGTTAAAGTTAGGCGCACGGTGAGGGTTACGTGTTAAGGGGAGAAATAGGAACAGGGTTGGGTGTTATCTTCAGGGTTAGGGTTATCTGTTAAAGGTATTGTTTATGCTTAGCGCACGGGCCCTGTCTGCATTAGGCGGGCGGGGGGAGTTTAGAGGGCTGGGATTGAACCCGGGAACCCACTCTATCATACTCTGGGTATGGGCCCGTGGGTTTCATGCAGGACACAGTGGTAGAGCCTCCTTTCACGCATGGCATGGGAGGATTGCAGGCTTTCTAAACTCTAAGAAAGCAAGAAGTCTGAGAATTAGATTTAGGGTTAGGATTCTGGTTAGGGTTAAGGATGAAGTTTAGTGTTAGGGTGAGGGCTTAGGGTTAGGGATTAGGGTTAGGGTTAAAGGTTACTCTTAGGTTTAACGGTTACACTTTGGTTTAGGGTTGAGGTTTACGGTTAGGGTTAAGATGAGGGGTTAGGGTTTGGTACAGGGTTAGGGTTAAGTGTTAGGTTTAGGGTTGAAGATTAGGATTACTGTTAGGATTAAAGGTTAGCGTGAGAGTTAACCCTTAGGGTTTAGGTTAAGAGCTAGGGTTTAGGGTTAGGGTTAGTGTTAGGGTTAGGGTTAGTTTTAGGGTTAGAGTTATGTGCTATGGTTTGTGTTAGAGGTTAGGGTTAGGTTTACTGGTCACGGTTAGGGTTACGTTTAGGGGGTAGCATTAGGGTTAGGGTTAGGGTTAAGGGATAGGATTAGGGATAAGTGTTGGGCTTAGGGTTAGGGTTTAGTGTTAGGGTTAGCATTAAGGATTAGGGTTAGGGTCAGGGTTAAATGCTTGGGTGCGGGTAATGGTTAGGGTCAGGGTTAAGGTTCACGGATAGGGTTAGTGTTAAGGGTTACGGGTAGGTTTAGGGTTCAGGGTTAGTGTTAGCATTCGGGCTTAAGGTTAGGATTAGGCGGTAGGTTAGATTTAGGGTTAGATCTAGGCGTTAGGGTAAGGGCTACCGTTAGGGTTAAGAGATAGGGTTAGGTTTAATGCTTAGGATTAGGGTTAGGGTTTGGGGTTAAAGTAAGTGTTAGGGGTTAGGTTTAAGGATCCAAGGTTAGGGTTATTTTTAGCTGTAGTGTTAGGGTTAGGGATAAGGGATCCCATTAGCATTAAGGGTCTCCCTTACTGTAGGGTTAAGGGTTAGGCTTAGAGTTAAAGGTTAAGGTTAGGGTCAGTGTTAAGATTTAGGGTGAGGGTTAACGGTTAGGGTAAAGGTTAAGCGTTAGGGTTAGGGATTAGTGATTAGGGTTTTTGGTTAGTGTTAGGGTTAGCGGTTAGGAGTTAGTGTTTTATGAAGGGGTATGGTTAGAATTAGGATTGGGGTTAGAGTTAGGGTGAGGTATAGGGGTTAGGTTTAGGGTAAAAGGATAGGATTAGGGTTACGGGTTCGGCTTAGGTTTAGGGTTAAAGTTTACTGCTAGGGTTAGGGATAGGGTTCAGGGTTAGCTTTAGGGGTTCTGGTTAGGGTTAGGTGTTAGGTTAGTGTCAGGGTTAGGTCTAGTCGTGAGGGTAAGGTTTAGGGTTAGCTTTAAGAGCTAGGGTTAGGTTTAATGGTTAGGATTAGGATTAGGGTTAATGGTTAGGGTAAGGCTTAGGGGTTAGGGTGAAGGGTTAGGGTCAAGGGTTAGGGTTTTTGTTAGGCATAGCGTTGGGGTTAGAAGTAAGGGTTACTGTCAGTGTTAGGGCTGTAGGTAGGGTTACGGTTAGGGTTAGCGGTTTAGAATTAGGGTTAGGGATTAGGTGTCACAGTGATGACTAGGAGATAGGGTTAGAATTATGGGATAGGGGTTGTTCTCAGGAAATGGGTTATGCATTAACGTTATTATAAGAGGTTAAAGTTAGGCACACGGTGAGGTTTACGTGTTAAGGGGAGAAATAGGAACAGGGTTGGGTGTTATGTTCAGGGTTAGGGTTATCTGTTAAAGGTATTGTTTATGCTTAGCGCACAAGCCCTGTCTGCATTAGGCGGGCGGGGGGAGTTTAGAGGGCTGGGATTGAACCCGGGAACCCACTCTATCATACTCTGGGTATGGGCCCGTGGGTTTCATGCAGGACACAGTGGTAGAGCCTCCTTTCACGCATGGCATGGGAGGATTGCAGGCTTTCTAAACTCTAAGAAAGCAAGAAGTCTGAGAATTAGATTTAGGGTTAGGATTCTGGTTAGGGTTAAGGATGAAGTTTAGTGTTAGGGTGAGGGCTTAGGGTTAGGGATTAGGGTTAGGGTTAAAGGTTATTCTTAGGTTTAACGGTTACACTTTGGTTTAGGGTTGAGGTTTACGGTTAGGGTTAAGATGAGGGGTTAGGGTTTGGTACAGGGTTAGGGTTAAGTGTTAGGTTTAGGGTTGAAGATTAGGATTAGGGTTAGGATTAAAGGTTAGCGTGAGAGTTAACGCTTAGGATTAAGGTTAAGAGTTAGGGTTTAGGGTTAGGGTTAGGGTTAGTTTTAGGGTTAGAGTTATGTGCTATGGTTTGTGTTAGAGGTTAGGGTTAGGTTTACTGGTCACGGTTAGGGTTACATTTAGGGGGTAGCATTAGGGTTAGGGTTAGGGTTAAGGGATAGGATTAGGGATAAGTGTTGGGCTTAGGGTTAGGGTTTAGTGTTAGGTTTATCATTAAGGATTAGGGTTAGAATCAGGGTTAAATGCTGGGGTGCGGGTAATGGTTAGGGTCCGGGTTAAGGTTCACGGATAGGGTTAGTGTTAAGGGTTACGGGTAGGTTTAGGGTTCAGGGTTAGTGTTAGCATTAGGGCTTAAGGTTAGGATTAGGCGGTAGGTTAGATTTAGGGTTAGATCTAGGCGTTAGGGTAAGGGCTAGCGTTAGGGTTAAGAGATAGGGTTAGGTTTAATGCTTAGGATTAGGGTTAGGGTTTGGGGTTAAAGTAAGTGTTAGGGGTTAGGTTTAAGGATCAAAGGTTAGTGTTATTTTTAGCTGTAGTGTTAGGGTTAGGGATAAGGGATCCCATTAGCATTTAGGGTCTTCCTTACTGTAGGGTTAAGGGTTAGGCTTAGAGTTAAAGGTTAAGGTTAGGGTCAGGGTTAAGATTTAGGGTGCGGGTTAACGGTTAAGGTAAAGGTTAAGCGTTAGGGTTAGGGATTAGTGATTAGGGTTTTTGGTTAGTGTTAGGGTCAGAGGTTAGGAGTTAGTGTTTTATGAAGGGTATTGTTAGAATTAGGATTGGGGTTAGAGTTAGGGTGAGGTATAGGGGTTAGATTTAGGGGTTAGTTTTAGGGTAAAAGGATAGGATTAGGGTTACGGGTTGGGCTTAGGTTTAGGGTTAAAGTTTACAGCTGGGGTTAGGGATAGGGTTCAGGGTTAGCTTTAGGGGTTCTGGTTAGGGTTAGGTGTTAGGTTAGTGTCAGGGTTAGGTCTAGTCGTGAGGGTAAGGTTTAGGGTTAGCTTTAAGAGCTAGGGTTAGGTTTAATGGTTAGGATTAGGATTATGGTTAAGGGTTAGGGTAAGGCTTAGGGGTTAGGGTAAAGGGTTAGGGTCAAGGGTTAGGGTTTTTGTTAGGCATAGCGTTGGGGTTATAAGTAAGGGTTACTGTCAGTGTTAGGGTTGTAGGTAGGGTTACGGTTAGGGTTAGCGGTTTAGAATTAGGGTTAGGGATTAGGTGTCACAGTGATCACTAGGAGATAGGGTTAGAATTATGGAATAGGGATTGTTCTCAGGAAATGGGTTTTGCATTAACGTTAGGATAAGAGGTTAAAGTTAGGCGCACGGTGAGGTTTACGTGTTAAGGGGAGAAATAGGAACAGGGTTGGGTGTTATGTTCAGGGTTAGGGTTATCTGTTAAAGGTATTGTTTATGCTTAGCGCACGGGCCCTGTCTGCATTAGGCGGGCGGGGGGAGTTTAGGGGGCTGGGATTGAACCCGGGAACCCACTCTATCATACTCTGGGTATGGGCCCATGGTTTTCATGCAGGACACAGTGGTAGAGCCTCCTTTCACGCATGGCATGGGAGGATTGCAGGCTTTCTAAACCCTAAGAAAGCAAGAAGTCTGAGAATTAGATTTAGGGTTAGATTCTGGTTAGGGTTAAGGATGAAGTTTAGTGTTAGGGTGAGGGCTTAGGGTTAGGGATTAGGGTTAGGGTTAAAGGTTATTCTTAGGTTTAACGGTTACACTTTGGTTTAGGGTTGAGGTTTACGGTTAGGGTTAAGATGAGGGGTTAGGGTTTGGTACAGGGTTAGGGTTAAGTGTTAGGTTTAGGGTTTAAGATTAGGATTAGGGTTAGGATTAAAGGTTAGCGTGAGAGTTAACGCTTAGGGTTAAGGTTAAGAGTTAGGGTTTAGGGTTAGGGTTAGGGTTAGTTTTAGGGTTAGAATTATGTGCTATGGTTTGTGTTAGAGGTTAGGGTTAGGTTTACTGGTCACGGTTAGGGTTACATTTAGGGGGTAGCATTAGGCTTAGGGTTAGGGTTAAGGGATAGGATTAGGGATAAGTGTTGGGCTTAGGGTTAGGGTTTAGTGTTAGGTTTATCATTAAGGATTAGGGTTAGAATCAGGGTTAAATGCTGGGGTGTGGGTAATGGTTAGGGTCAGGGTTAAGGTTCACGGATAGGGTTAGTGTTAAGGGTTACGGGTAGGTTTAGGGTTCAGGGTTAGTGTTAGCATTAGGGCTTAAGGTTAGGATTAGGCGGTAGGTTAGATTTAGGGTTAGATCTAGGCGTTAGGGTAAGGGCTAGCGTTAGGGTTAAGAGATAGGGTTAGGTTTAATGCTTAGGATTAGGGTTAGGGTTTGGGGTTAAAGTAAGTGTTAGGGGTTAGGTTTAAGGATCAAAGGTTAGTGTTATTTTTAGCTGTAGTGTTAGGGTTAGGGATAAGGGATCCCATTAGCATTAAGGGTCTTCCTTACTGTAGGCTTAAGGGTTAGGCTTAGAGTTAAAGGTTAAGGTTAGGGTCAGGGTTAAGATTTAGGGTGCGGGTTAACGGTTAAGGTAAAGGTTAAGCGTTAGGGTTAGGGATTAGTGATTAGGGTTTTTGGTTAGTGTTAGGGTCAGAGGTTAGGAGTTAGTGTTTTATGAAGGGTATTGTTAGAATTAGGATTGGGGTTAGAGTTAGGGTGAGGTATAGGGGTTAGGTTTAGGGGTTAGTTTTAGGGTAAAAGGATAGGATTAGGGTTACGGGTTGGGCTTAGGTTTAGGGTTAAAGTTTACAGCTGGGGTTAGGGATAGGGTTCAGGGTTAGCTTTAGGGGTTCTGGTTAGGGTTAGGTGTTAGGTTAGTGTCAGGGTTAGGTCTAGTCGTGAGGGTAAGGTTTAGGGTTAGCTTTAAGAGCTAGGGTTAGGTTTAATGGTTAGGATTAGGATTATGGTTAAGGGTTAGGGTAAGGCTTAGGGGTTAGGGTAAAGGGTTAGGGTCAAGGGTTAGGGTTTTTGTTAGGCATAGCGTTGGGGTTATAAGTAAGGGTTACTGTCAGTGTTAGGGTTGTAGGTAGGGTTACGGTTAGGGTTAGCGGTTTAGAATTAGGGTTAGGGATTAGGTGTCACAGTGATGACTAGGAGATAGGGTTAGAATTATGGGATAGGGATTGTTCTCAGGAAATGGGTTTTGCATTAACGTTAGGATAAGAGGTTAAAGTTAGGCGCACGGTGAGGTTTACGTGTTAAGGGGAGAAATAGGAACAGGGTTGGGTGTTATGTTCAGGGTTAGGGTTATCTGTTAAAGGTATTGTTTATGCTTAGCGCACGGGCCCTGTCTGCATTAGGCGGGCGGGGGGAGTTTAGGGGGCTGGGATTGAACCCGGGAACCCACTCTATCATACTCTGGGTATGGGCCCATGGTTTTCATGCAGGACACAGTGGTAGAGCCTCCTTTCACGCATGGCATGGGAGGATTGCAGGCTTTCTAAACCCTAAGAAAGCAAGAAGTCTGAGAATTAGATTTAGGGTTAGATTATGGTTAGGGATAAGGATGAAGTTTAGTGTTAGGGTGAGGGCTTAGGGTTAGGGATTAGGGTTAGGGTTAAAGGTTACTCTTAGGTTTTACGGTTACACTTTGGTTTAGGGTTGAGGTTTACGGTTAGGGTTAAGATGAGGGGTTAGGGTTTGGTACAGGGTTAGGGTTAAGTGTTAGGTTTAGGGTTGAAGATTAGGATTAGGGTTAGGATTAAAGGTTAGCGTGAGAGTTAACGCTTAGGGTTAAGGTTAAGAGTTAGGGTTTAGGGTTAGGGTTAGTGTTAGGGTTAGGGTTAGTTTTAGGGTTAGAGTTATGTGCTATGGTTTGTGTTAGAGGTTAGGGTTAGGTTTACTGGTCACGGTTAGCATTGCGTTTAGGGTGTAGCATTAGGGTTAGGGTTAGGGTTAAGGGATAGGATTAGGGATAAGTGTTGGGCTTAGGGTTAGGGTTTAGTGTTAGGGTTAGCATTAAGGATTAGGGTTAGGGTCAGGGTTAAATGCTTGGGTGCGTGTAATGGTTAGGGTCAGGGTTAAGGTTCACGGATAGGGTTATTGTTAAGGGTTATGGGTAGCTTTAGGGTTCAGGGTTAGTGTTAGCATTAGGGCTTAAGGTTAGGATTAGGCGGTAGGTTAGATTTAGGGTTAGATCTAGGCGTTAGGGTAAGGGCTAGCGTTAGGGTTAAGAGATAGGGTTAGGTTTAATGCTTAGGATTAGGGTTAGGGTTTGGGGTTAAAGTAAGTGTTAGGGGTTAGGTTTAAGGATCCAAGGTTAGGGTTATTTTTAGCTGTAGTGTTAGGGCTAGGGATAAGGGATCCCATTAGCATTAAGGGTCTTCCTTACTGTAGGGTTAAGGGTTAGGCTTAGAGTTAAAGGTTAAGGTTAGGGTCAGTGTTAAGATTTAGTGTGAGGGTTAACGGTTAGGGTAAAGGTTAAGCGTTAGGGTTAGGGATTAGTGATCAGGGTTTTTGGTTAGTGTTAGGGTTAGCGGTTAGGAGTTAGTGTTTTATGAAGGGGTATGGTTAGAATTAGGATTGGGGTTAGAGTTAGGGTGAGGTATAAGGGTTAGGTTTCGGGGTTAGTTTTAGGGTAAAAGGATAGGATTAGGGTTACGGGTTGGGCTTAGGTTTAGGGTTAAAGTTTACTGCTTGGGTTAGGGATAGGGTTCAGGGTTAGCTTTAGGGGTTCTGGTTAGGGTTAGGTGTTAGGTTAGTGTCAGGGTTAGGTCTAGTCGTGAGGGTAAGGTTTAGGGTTAGCTTTAAGAGCTAGGGTTAGGTTTAATGGTTAGGATTAGGATTAGGGTTAAGGGTTAGGGTAAGGCTAGGGGTTAGGGTGAAGGGTTAGGGTCAAGGGTTAGGGTTTCTGTTAGGCATAGCGTTGGGGTTAGAAGTAAGGGTTACTGTCAGTGTTAGGGTTGTAGGTAGGGTTACGGTTAGGGTTAGCGGATTAGAATTAGGGTTAGGGATTAGGTGTCACAGTGATGACTAGGAGATAGGGTTAGAATTATGGCATAGGGGTTGTTCTCAGGAAATGGGTTATGCATTAACGTTAGGATAAGAGGTTAAAGTTAGGCGCACGGTGAGGGTTACGTGTTAAGGGGAGAAATAGGAACAGGGTTGGGTGTTATGTTCAGGGTTAGGGTTATCTGTTAAAGGTATTGTTTATGCTTAGCGCACGGGCCCTGTCTGCATTAGGCGGGCGGGGGGAGTTTAGGGGGCTGGGATTGTACCCGGGAACCCACTCTATCATACTCTGGGTATAGGCCCGTGGGTTTCATGCAGGACACAGTGGTAGAGCCTCCTTTCACGCATGGCATGGGAGGATTGCAGGCTTTCTAAACTCTAAGAAAGCAAGAAGTCTGAGAATTAGATTTAGGGTTAGGATTCTGGTTAGGGTTAAGGATAAAGTTTAGTGTTAGGGTGAGGGCTTAGGGTTAGGGATTAGGGTTAGGGTTAAAGGTTACTCTTAGGTTTAACGGTTACACTTTGGTTTAGGGTTGAGGTTTACGGTTAGGGTTAAGATGAGGGGTTAGGGTTTGGTACAGGGTTAGGGTTAAGTGTTAGGTTTACGGTTGAAGATTAGGATTAGGGTTAGGATTAAAGTTTAGCGTGAGAGTTAACGCTTAGGGTTTAGGTTAAGAGCTAGGGTTTAGGGTTAGGGTTAGTGTTAGGGTTAGGGTTAGTTTTAGGGTTAGAGTTATGTGCTATGGTTTGTGTTAGAGGTTAGGGTTAGGTTTACTGGTCACGGTTAGGGTTACGTTTAGGGGGTAGCATTAGGGTTAGGTTTAGGGTTAAGGGATAGGATTAGGGATAAGTGTTGGGCTTAGGGTTAGGGTTTAGTGTTAGGGTTAGCATTAAGGATTAGTGTTAGGGTCAGGGTTAAATGCTTGGGTGCGGGTAATGGTTAGGGTCAGGGTTAAGGTTCACGGATAGGGTTAGTGTTAAGGGTTACGGGTAGGTTTAGGGTTCAGGGTTAGTGTTAGCATTCGGGCTTAAGGTTAGGATTAGGCGGTAGGTTAGATTTAGGATTAGATCTAGGCGTTAGGGTAAGGGCTACCGTTAGGGTTAAGAGATAGGGTTAGGTTTAATGCTTAGGATTAGGGTTAGGGTTTGGGGTTAAAGTAAGTGTTAGGGGTTAGGTTTAAGGATCCAAGGTTAGGGTTATTTTTAGCTGTAGTGTTAGGGTTAGGGATAAGGGATCCCATTAGCATTAAGGGTCTTCCTTACTGTAGGGTTAAGGGTTAGGCTTAGAGTTAAAGGTTAAGGTTAGGGTCAGTGTTAAGATTTAGGGTGAGGGTTAACGGTTAGGGTAAAGGTTAAGCGTTAGGGTTAGGGATTAGTGATTAGGGTTTTTGGTTAGTGTTAGGGTTAGCGGTTAGGAGTTAGTGTTTTATGAAGGGGTATGGTTAGAATTAGGATTGGGGTTAGAGTTAGGGTGAGGTATAGGGGTTAGGTTTCGGGGTTAGTTTTAGGGTAAAAGGATAGGATTAGGGTTACGGGTTGGGCTTAGGTTTAGGGTTAAAGTTTACTGCTAGGGTTAGGGATAGGGTTCAGGGTTAGCTTTAGGGGTTCTGGTTAGGGTTAGGTGTTAGGTTAGTGTCAGGGTTAGGTCTAGTCGTGAGGGTAAGGTTTAGGGTTAGCTTTAAGAGCTAGGGTTAGGTTTAATGGTTAGGATTAGGATTAGGGTTAAGGGTTAGGGTAAGGCTTAGGGGTTAGGGTGAAGGGTTAGGGTCAAGGGTTAGGGTTTTTGTTAGGCATAGCGTTGGGGTTAGAAGTAAGGGTTACTGTCAGTGTTAGGGCTGTAGGTAGGGTTACGGTTAGGGTTAGCGGTTTAGAATTAGGGTTAGGGATTAGGTGTCACAGTGATGACTAGGAGATAGGGTTAGAATTACGGGATAGGGGTTGTTCTCAGGAAATGGTTTATGCATTAACGTTAGGATAAGAGGTTAAAGTTAGGCACACGGTGAGGTTTACGTGTTAAGGGGAGAAATAGGAACAGGGTTGGGTGTTATGTTCAGGGTTAGGGTTATCTGTTAAAGGTATTGTTTATGCTTAGCGCACGGGCCCTGTCTGCATTAGGCGGGCGGGGGGAGTTTAGGGGGCTGGGATTGTACCCGGGAACCCACTCTATCATACTCTGTGTATGGGCCCGTGGGTTTCATGCAGGACACAGTGGTAGAGCCTCCTTTCACGCATGGCATGGGAGGATTGCAGGCTTTCTAAACTCTAAGAAAGCAAAAGTCTGAGAATTAGATTTAGGGTTAGGTTTCTGATTAGGGTTAAGGATGAAGTTTAGTGTTAGGGTGAGGGCTTAGGTTTAGGGAATAGGGTTAGGGTTAAAGGTTACTCTTAGGTTTAATGGTTACACTTTGGTTTAGGGTTGAGGTTTACGGTTAGGGTTAAGATGAGGGGTTAGGGTTTGGTACAGGGTTAGGGTTAAGTGTTAGGTTTAGGGTTGAAGATTAGGATTAGGGTTAGGATTAAAGGTTAGCGTGAGAGTTAACGCTTAGGGTTAAGGTTCAGAGCTAGGGTTTAGGGTTAGGTTTAGGGTTAGGGTTAGTTTTAGGGTTAGAGTTATGTGCTATGGTGTGTGTTAGAGGTTAGGGTTAGGTTTACTGGTCACGGATAGGGTTACGTTTAGGGGGTAGCATTAGGGTTAGGGTTAGGGTTAAGGGATAGGATTAGGGATAAGTGTTGGGCTTAGGGTTAGGGTTTAGTGTTAGGGTTAGCATTAAGGATTAGGGTTAGGGTCAGGGTTAAATGCTTGGGTGCGGGTAATGGTTAGGGTCAGGGTTAAGGTTCACGGATAGGGTTAGTGTTAAGGGTTACGGGTAGGTTTAGGGTTCAGGGTTAGTGTTAGCATTAGGGCTTAAGGTTAGGATTAGGCGGTAGGTTAGATTTAGGGTTAGATCTAGGCGTTAGGGTAAGGGCTAGCGTTAGGTTTAAGAGATAGGGTTAGGTTTAATGCTTAGGATTAGGGTTAGGGTTTGGGGTTAAAGTAAGTGTTAGGGGTTAGGTTTAAGGATCCAAGGTTAGGGTTATTTTTAGCTGTAGTGTTAGCGTTAGGGATAAGGGATCCCATTAGCATTAAGGGTCTTCCTTACTGTAGGGTAAGGGTTAGGCGTAGAGTTAAAGGTTAAGGTTAGGGTCAGTGTTAAGATTTAGGTTGAGGGTTAACAGTTAGGGTAAAGGTTAAGCGTTAGGGTTAGGGATTAGTGATTAGGGTTTTTGGTTAGTGTTAGGGTTAGCGGTTAGGAGTTAGTGTTTTATGAAGGGGTATGGTTAGAATTAGGATTGGGGTTAGAGTTAGGGTGAGGTATAGGGGTTAGGTTTCGGGGTTAGTTTTAGGGTAAAAGGATAGGATTAGGGTTACGGGTTGGGCTTAGGTTTAGGGTTAAAGTTTACTGCTGGGGTTAGGGATAGGGTTCAGGGTTAGCTTTAGGGGTTCTGGTTAGGGTTAGGTGTTAGGTTAGTGTCAGGGTTAGGTCTAGTCGTGAGGGTAAGGTTTAGGGTTAGCTTTAAGAGCTAGGGTTAGGTTTAATGGTTAGGATTAGTTTTAGGGTTAAGGGTTAGGGTAAGGCTTAGGGGTTAGGGTGAAGGGTTGGGGTCAAGGGTTAGGGTTTTTGTTAGGCATAGCGTTGGGGTTAGAAGTAAGGGTTACTGTCAGTGTTAGGGTTGTAGGTAGGGTTATGGTTAGGGTTAGCGGTTTAGAATTAGGGTTAGGGATTAGGTGTCACAGTGATGACTAGGAGATAGGGTTAGAATTATGGGATAGGGGTTGTTCTCAGGAAATGGGTTATGCATTAACGTTAGGATAAGAGGTTAAAGTTAGGCGCACGGTGAGGTTTACGTGTTAAGGGGAGAAATAGGATCAGGGTTGGGTGTTATGTTCAGGGTTAGGGTTATCTGTTAAAGGTATTGTTTATGCTTAGCGCACGGGCCCTGTCTGCATTAGGCGGGTGGGATGAGTTTAGGGGGCTGGGATTGTACCCGGGAACCCACTCTATCATACTCTGGGTATGGGCCCATGGGTTTCATGCAGGACACAGGGGTAGAGCCTCCTTTCACGCATGGCATGGGAGGATTGCAGGCTTTCTAAACTCTAAGAAAGCAAGAAGTCTGAGAATTAGATTTAGGGTTAGGATTCTGGTTAGGGTTAAGGATGAAGTTTAGTGTTAGGGTGAGGGCTTAGGGTTAGGGATTAGTGTTAGGTTAAAGGTTACTCTTAGGTTTAACGGTTACACTTTGGTTTAGGGTTGAGGTTTACGGTTAGGGTTAAGATGAGGGGTTAGGGTTTGGTAAAGGGTTAGGGTTAAGTGTTAGGTTTAGGGTTGAAGATTAGGATTAGGGTTAGGATTAAAGGTTAGCGTGAGAGTTAACGCTTAGGGTTTAGGTTAAGAGTTAGGGTTTAGGGTTAGGTTTAGTGTTAGGGTTAGGGTTAGTTTTAGGGTAGGGTTTGGTGCTATGGTTTGTGTTAGAGGGTAGGGTTAGGTTTACTTGTCACGGATAGGGTTACGTTTAGGGGGTAGCATTAGGGTTAGGGTTAGGGTTAAGGGATAGGATTAGGGATAAGTGTTGGGCTTAGGGTTAGTGTTTAGTGTTAGGGTTAGCATTAAGGATTAGGGTTAGGGTCAGGGTTAAATGCTTGGGTGCGGGTAATGGTTAGGGTCAGGGTTAAGGTTCACGGATAGGGTTAGTGTTAAGGGTTACGCGTAGGTTTAGGGTTCAGGGTTAGTGTTAGCATTAGGGCTTAAGGTTAGGATTAGGCGGTAGGTTAGATTTAGGGTTAGATCTAGGCGTTAGGGTAAGGGCTAGCGTTAGGGTTAAGAGATAGGGTTAGGTTTAATGCTTAGGATTAGGGTTAGGGTTTGGGGTTAAAGTAAGTGTTAGGGGTCAGGTTTAAGGATCCAAGGTTAGGGTTATTTTTAGCTGTAGTGTTAGGGTTAGGGATAAGGGATCCCATTAGCATTAAGGGTCTTCCTTACTGTAGGGTTAAGGGTTAGGCTTAGAGTTAAAGGTTAAGGTTAGGGTCAGTGTTAAGGTTTAGGGTGAGGGTTAACGGTTAGGGTAAAGGTTAAGCGTTAGGGTTAGGGATTAGTGATTAGGGTTTTTGGTTAGTGTTAGGGTTAGCGGTTAGGAGTTAGTGTTTTATGAAGGGGTATGGTTAGAATTAGGATTGGGGTTAGAGTTAGGGTGAGGTATAGGGGTTAGGTTTCGGGGTTAGTTTTAGGGTAAAAGGATAGGATTAGGGTTACGGGTTGGGCTTAGGTTTAGGGTTAAAGTTTACAGCTGGGGTTAGGGATAGGGTTCAGGGTTAGCTTTAGGGGTTCTGGTTAGGGTTAGGTGTTAGGTTAGTGTCAGGGTTAGGTCTAGTCGTGAGGGTAAGGTTTAGGGTTAGCTTTAAGAGCTAGGGTTAGGTTTAATGGTTAGGATTAGTTTTAGGGTTAAGGGTTAGGGTAAGGCTTAGGGGTTAGGGTGAAGGGTTAGGGTCAAGGGTTAGGATTTTTGTTAGGCATAGCGTTGGGGTTACAAGTAAGGGTTACTGTCAGTGTAAGGGTTGTAGGTAGGGTTACGGTTAGGGTTAGCGGTTTAGAATTAGGGTTAGGGATTAGGTGTCACAGTGATGACTAGGAGATAGGGTTAGAATTATGGGATAGGGTTTGTTCTCAGGAAATGGGTTATGCATTAACGTTAGGATAAGAGGTTAAAGTTAGGCGCACGGTGAGGTTTACGTGTTAAGGGGAGAAATAGGATCAGGGTTGGGTGTTATGTTCAGGGTTAGGGTTATCTGTTAAAGGTATTGTTTATGCTTAGCGCACGGGCCCTGTCTGCATTAGGCGGGTGGGAGGAGTTTAGGGGGCTAGAATTGTACCCGGGAACCCACTCTATCATACTCTGGGTATGGGCCCATGGGTTTCATGCAGGACACAGGGGTAGAGCCTCCTTTCACGCATGGCATGGGAGGATTGCAGGCTTTCTAAACTCTAAGAAAGCAAGAAGTCTGAGAATTAGATTTAGGGTTAGGATTCTGGTTAGGGTTAAGGATGAAGTTTAGTGTTAGGGTGAGGGCTTAGGGTTAGGGATTAGGGTTAGGGTTAAAGGTTACTCTTAGGTTTAACGGTTACACTTTGGTTTAGGGTTGAGGTTTACGGTTAGGGTTAAGATGAGGGGGTTAGGGTTTGGTACAGGGTTAGGGTTAAGTGTTAGGTTTAGGGTTGAAGATTAGGATTAGGGTTAGGATTAAAGGTTAGCGTGAGAGTTAACGCTTAGGGTTAATGTTAAGAGTTAGGTTTTAGGGTTAGGGTTAGGGTTAGGGTTAGTTTTAGGGTTAGAGTTATGTGCTATGGTTTGTGTTAGAGGTTTGGGTTAGGTTTACTGGTCGCGGTTAGGGTTACGTTTAGGGTGTAGCATTAGGGTTAGGGTTAGGATTAAGGGATAGGATTAGGGTTAAGTGTTGGGCTTAGGGTTAGGGTTTAGTGTTAGGGTTAGCATTAAGGATTAGGGTTTGAATCAGGGTTAAATACTTGGGTGCGGGTAATGGTTAGGGTCAGGGTTAAGGTTCATGGATAGGGTTATTGTTAAGGGTTACGGGTAGCTTTAGGGTTCAGGTTTAGTGTTAGCATTCGGGCTTAAGGTTAGGATTAGGCGGTAGGTTAGATTTAGGGTTAGATCTAGGCGTTAGGGTAAGGGCTAGCGTTAGGGTTAAGAGATAGGGTTAGGTTTAATGCTTAGGATTAGGGTTAGGGTTTGGGGTTAAAGTAAGTGTTAGGGGTTAGGTTTAAGGATCCAAGGTTAGGGTTATTTTTAGCTGTAGTGTTAGGGTTAGGGATAAGGGATCCCATTAGCATTCAGGGAATTCCTTACTGTAGGGTTAAGGGTTATGCTTAGAGTTAAAGTTTAAGGTTAGTGTCACGGTTAAGATTTAGGGTGAGGGTTAACGGTTAGGGTAAAGGTTAAGCGTTAGGTTTAGGGATTAGTGATTAGGGTTTTTGGTTAGGGTTAGGGTTAGGGTTAGTCTTAGGGTTAGCGGTTAGGAGTTAGTGTTTTATGAAGGGGTATGGTTAGAATTAGGATTGGGGTTAGAGTTAGGGTGAGGTATAGGGGTTAGGTTTAGGGGTTAGTTTTAGGGTAAAAGGATAGGATTAGGGTTACGGGTTGGGCTTAGGTTTAGGGTTCAAGTTTACTGCTGGGGTTAGGGATAGGTTTGAGGGTTAGCTTTAGGGGTTCTGGTTAGTGTTAGGTGTTAGGTTAGTGTCAGGGTTACGTCTAGTCGTGAGGGTAAGGTTTAGGGTTAGCTTTAAGAGCTAGGGTTAGCTTTAATGGTTAGGATTAGGATTAGGGTTAAGGGTTAGGGTAAGGCTTAGGGGTTAGGGTGAAGGGTTAGGGTCAAGGGTTAGGGTTTTTGTTAGGCATAGCGTTGGGGTTAGAAGTAAGGGTTACTGTCAGTGTTAGGGTTGTAGGTAGGGTTACGGTTAGGGTTAGCGGTTTAGAATTAGGGTTAGGGATTAGGTGTCACAGTGATGACTAGGAGATAGGGTTAGAATTATGGGATAGGGGTTGTTCTCAGGAAATGGGTTATGCATTAACGTTAGGATAAGAAGTTAAAGTTAGGCGCACGGTGAGGTTTACGTGTTAAGGGGAGAAATAGGAACAGGGTTGGGTGTTATGTTCAGGGTTAGGGTTATCTGTTAAAGGTATTGTTTATGCTTAGCGCACGGGCCCTGTCTGCATTAGGCGGGCGGGGGAGTTTAGGGGGCTGGGATTGTACCCGGGAACCCACTCTATCATACTCTGGGTATGGGCCCGTGGGTTTCATGCAGGACACAGTGGTAGAGCCTCCTTTCACGCATGGCAAGGGAGGATTGCAGGGTTTCTAAACTCGAAGAAAGCAAGAAGTCTGAGAATTAGATTTAGGGTTAGGATTCTGGTTAGGGTTAAGGATGAAGTTTAGTGTTAGGGTGAGGGCTTAGGGTTAGGGATTAGGGTTAGGGTTAAAGGTTACTCTTAGGTTTAACGGTTACACTTTGGTTTAGGGTTGAGGTTTACGGTTAGGATTAAGATGAGGGGTTAGGGTTTGGTACAGGGTTAGGGTTAAGTGTTAGGTTTAGGGTTGAAGATTAGGATTAGGGTTAGGATTAAAGGTTAGCGTGAGAGTTAACGCTTAGGGTTAAGGTTAATAGTTAGGGTTTAGGGTTAGGGTTAGGGTTAGTTTTAGGGTTAGAGTTATGTGCTATGGTTTGTGTTAGAGGTTAGGGTTAGGTTTACTGGTCACGGTTAGGGTTACGTTTAGGGGTTAGCATTAGGGTTAGGGTTAGGGTTAGGGTTAACGGATAGGATTAGGGTTAAGTGTTGGGCTTAGGGTTAGGGTTTAGTGTTAGGGTTAGCATTAAGGATTAGGGTTAGGGTCAGGGTTAAATGCTTGGGTGCGGGTAATGGTTAGGGTAAGGGTGAAGGTTCACGGATAGGGTTAGTGTTAAGGGTTACGGGTAGGTTTAGGGTTCAGGGTTAGTGTTAGCATTAGGGCTTAAGGTTAGGATTAGGCAGTAGGTTAGATTTAGGGTTAGATCTAGGCGTTAGGGTAAGGGCTAGCGTTAGGGTTAAGAGATAGGGTTAGGTTTAATGCTTAGGATTAGGGTTAGGGTTTGTGGTTAAAGTAAGTATTAGGGGTTAGGTTTAAGGATCCAAGGTTAGGGTTATTTTTAGCTGTAGTGTTAGGGTTAGGGATAAGGGATCCCATTAGCATTAAGGGTCTTCCTTACTGTAGGGTTAAGGGTTAGGCTTAGAGTTAATGGTTAAGGTTAGGGTCAGTGTTAAGATTTAGGGTGAGGGTTAACAGTTAGGGTAAAGGTTAAGCGTTAGGGTTAGGGATTAGTGATTAGGGTTTTTGGTTAGTGTTAGGGTTAGCGGTTAGGAGTTAGTGTTTTATGAAAGGGTATGGTTAGAATTAGGATTGGGGTTAGAGTTAGGGTGAGGTATACGGGTTAGGTTTCGGGGTTAGTTTTAGGGTAAAAGGATAGGATTAGGGTTACGGGTTGGGCTTAGGTTTAGGGTTAAAGTTTACTGCTGGGGTTAGGGATAGGGTTCAGGGTTAGCTTTAGGGGTTCTGGTTAAGGTTAGGTGTTAGGTTAATGTCAGGGTTAGGTCTAGTCGTGAGGGTAAGGTTTAGGGTTAGCTTTAAGAACTAGGGTTAGGTTTAATGGTTAGGATTAGTTTTAGGGTTAAGGGTTAGGGTAAGGCTTAGGGGTTAGGGTGAAGGGTTGGGGTCAAGGTTTAGGGTTTTTGTTAGGCATAGCGTTGGGGTTAGAAGTAAGGGTTACTGTCAGTGTTAGGGTTGTAGGTAGGGTTACGGTTAGGGTTAGCAGTTTAGAATTAGGGTTAGGGATTAGGTGTCACAGTGATGACTAGGAGATAGGGTTAGAATTATGGGATAGGGGTTGTTCTCAGGAAATGGGTTATGCATTAACGTTAGGATAAGAGGTTAAAGTTAGGCGCACGGTGAGGGTTACGTGTTAAGGGGAGAAATAGGAACAGGGTTGGGTGTTATGTTCAGGGTTAGGGTTATCTGTTAAAGGTATTGTTTATGCTTAGCGCACGGGCCCTGTCTGCATTAGGCGGGCGGGGGGAGTTTAGGGGGCTGGGATTGTACCCGGGAACCCACTCTATCATACTCTGGGTATGGGCCCGTGGGTTTCATGCAGGACACAGTTGTAGAGCCTCCTTTCACGCATGGCATGGGAGGATTGCAGGCTTTCTAAACTCTAAGAAAGCAAGAAGTCTGAGAATTAGATTTAGGGTTAGGATTCTGGTTAGGGTTAAGGATGAAGTTTAGTGTTAGGGTGAGGCCTTAGGGTTAGGGATTAGGGTTAGGGTTAAAGGTTACTCTTAGGTTTAACGGTTACACTTTGGTTTAGGGTTGAGGTTTACGGTTAGGGTTAAGATGAGGGGTTAGGGTTTGGTACAGGGTTAGGGTTAAGTGTTAGGTTTAGGGTTGAAGATTAGGATTAGGGTTAGGATTAAAGGTTAGCGTGAGAGTTAACGCTTAGGGTTAAGGTTAATAGTTAGGGTTTAGGGTTAGGGTTAGGGTTAGTTTTAGGGTTAGAGTTATGTGCTATGGTTTGTGTTAGAGGTTAGGGTTAGGTTTACTGGTCACGGTTAAGGTTACGTTTAGGGGTTAGCATTAGGGTTAGGGTTAGGGTTAGGGTTAACGGATAGGATTAGGGTTAAGTGTTGGGCTTAGGGTTAGGGTTTAGTGTTAGGGTTAGCATTAAGGATTAGGGTTAGGGTCAGGGTTAAATGCTTGGGTGCGGGTAATGGTTAGGGTCAGGGTGAAGGTTCACGGATAGGGTTAGTGTTAAGGGTTACGGGTAGGTTTAGGGTTCAGGGTTAGTGTTAGCATTAGGGCTTAAGGTTAGGATTAAGCAGTAGGTTAGATTTAGGGTTAGATCTAGGCGTTAGGGTAAGGGCTAGCGTTAGGGTTAAGAGATAGGGTTAGGTTTAATGCTTAGGATTAGGGTTAGGGTTTGGGGTTAAAGTAAGTATTAGGGGTAAGGTTTAAGGATTCAAGGTTAGGGTTATTTTTAGCTGTAGTGTTAGGGTTAGGGATAAGGGATCCCATTAGCATTAAGGGTCTTCCTTACTGTAGGGTTAAGGGTTAGGCTTAGAGTTAATGGTTAAGGTTAGGGTCAGTGTTAAGATTTAGGGTGAGGGTTAACAGTTAGGGTAAAGGTTAAGCGTTAGGGTTAGGGATTAGTGATTAGGGTTTTTGGTTAGTGTTAGGGTTAGCGGTTAGGAGTTAGTGTTTTATGAAGGGGTATGGTTAGAATTAGGATTGCGGTTAGAGTTAGGGTGAGGTATAGGGGTTAGGTTTCGGGGTTAGTTTTAGGGTAAAAGGATAGGATTAGGGTTACGGGTTGGGCTTAGGTTTAGGGTTAAAGTTTACTGCTGGGGTTAGGGATAGGGTTCAGGGTTAGTTTTAGGGGTTCTGGTTAAGGTTAGGTGTTAGGTTTGTGTCAGGGTTAGGTCTAGTCGTGAGGGTAAGGTTTAGGGTTAGCTTTAAGAACTAGGGTTAGGTTTAATGGTTAGGATTAGTTTTAGGGTTAAGGGTTAGGGTAAGGCTTAGGGGTTAGGGTGAAGGGTTAGGGTCAAGGTTTAGGGTTTTTGTTAGGCATAGCGTTGGGGTTAGAAGTAAGGGTTACTGTCAGTGTTAGGGTTGTAGGTAGGGTTACGGTTAGGGTTAGCGGTTTAGAATTAGGGTTAGGGATTAGGTGTCACAGTGATGACTAGGAGATAGGGTTAGAATTATGGGATAGGGGTTGTTCTCAGGAAATGGGTTATGCATTAACGTTAGGATAAGAGGTTAAAGTTAGGCGCACGGTGAGGGTTACGTGTTAAGGGGAGAAATAGGAACAGGGTTGGGTGTTATGTTCAGGGTTAGGGTTATCTGTTAAAGGTATTGTTTATGCTTAGCGCACGGGCCCTGTCTGCATTAGGCGGGCGGGGGGAGTTTAGGGGGCTGGGATTGTACCCGGGAACCCACTCCATCCTACTCTGTGTATGGGCCCGTGGGTTTCATGCAGGACACAGTGGTAGAGCCTCGTTTCACGCATGGCATGGGAGGATTGCAGGCTTTCTAAACTCTAAGAAAGCAAGAAGTCTGAGAATTAGATTTAGGGTTAGGATTCTGGTTAGGGTTAAGGATGAAGTTTAGTGTTAGGGTGAGGGCTTAGGGTTAGGGAATAGGGTTAGGGTTAAAGGTTACTCTTAGGTTTAACGGTTACACTTTGGTTTAGGGTTGAGGTTTACGGTTAGGGTTAAGATGAGGGGTTAGGGTTTGGTACAGGGTTAGGGTTAAGTGTTAGGTTTAGGGTTTAAGATTAGGATTAGGGTTAGGATTAAAGGTTAGCGTGAGAGTTAACGCTTAGGGTTTAGGTTAAGAGTTCGTGTTTAGGGTTAGGGTTAGGGTTAGGGTTAGGGTTAGTTTTAGGGTTAGAGTTATGTGCTATGGTTTGTGTTAGAGGTTAGGGTTAGGTTTACTGGTCACGGATAGGGTTACGTTTAGGGGGTAGCATTAGGGTTAGGGTTAGGTTTAAGGGATAGTTTTAGGGATAAGTGTTGGTCTTAGGGTTAGGGTTTAGTGTTAGGGTTAGCATTAAGGATTAGGGTTAGGGTCAGGGTTAAATGCTTGGGTGCGGGTAATGGTTAGGGTCAGGGTTAAGGTTCACGGATAGGGTTAGTGTTAAGGGTTACGGGTAGGTTTAGGGTTCAGGGTTAGTGTTAGCATTAGGGCTTAAGGTTAGGATTAGGCGGTAGGTTAGATTTAGGGTTAGATCTAGGCGTTAGGGTAAGGGCTAGCATTAGGGTTAAGAGATAGGGTTAGGTTTAATGCTTAGGATTAGGGTTAGGGTTTGGGGTTAAAGTAAGTGTTAGGGGTCAGGTTTAAGGATCCAAGGTTAGGGTTATTTTTAGCTGTAGTGTTAGGGTTAGGGATAAGGGATCCCATTAGCATTAAGGGTCTTCCTTACTGAAGGGTTAAGGGTTAGGCATAGAGTTAAAGGTTAAGGTTAGGGTCAGTGTTAAGATTTAGGGTGAGGGTTAACGGTTAGGGTAAAGGTTAAGCGTTAGGGTTAGGGATTAGTGATTTGGGTTTTTGGTTAGTGTTAGGGTTAGCGGTTAGGAGTTAGTGTTTTATGAAGGGGTATGGTTAGAATTAGGATTGGGGTTAGAGTTAGGGTGAGGTATACGGGTTAGGTTTAGGGGTTAGTTTTAGGGTAAAAGGATAGGATTAGGGTTACGGGTTGGGCTTAGGTTTAGGGTTAAAGTTTACTGCTGGGGTTAGGGATAGGGTTCAGGGTTAGCTTTAGGGGTTCTGGTTAGGGTTAGGTGTTAGGTTAGTGTCAGGGTTAGGTCTAGTCGTGAGGGTAAGGTTTAGGGTTAGCTTTAAGAGCTAGGGTTAGGTTTAATGTTTAGGATTAGTTTTAGGGTTAAGGGTTAGGGTAAGGCTTAGGGGTTAGGGTGAAGGGTTGGGGTCAAGGGTTAGGGTTTTTGTTAGGCATAGCGTTGGGGTTAGAAGTAAGGGTTACTGTCAGTGTTAGGGTTGTAGGTAGGGTTAAGGTTAGGGTTAGCGGTTTAGAATTAGGGTTAGGGATTAGTTGTCACAGTTATGACTAGGAGATAGGGTTAGAATTATGGGATAGGGGTTGTTCTCAGGAAATGGGTTATGCATTAACGTTAGGATAAGAGGTTAAAGTTAGGCGCACGGTGAGGGTTACGTGTTAAGAGGAGAAATAGGAACAGGGTTGGGTGTTATGTTCAGGGTTAGGGTTATCTGTTAAAGGTATTGTTTATGCTTAGCGCAAGGGCCCTGTCTGCATTAGGCGGGCAGGGGGAGTTTAGGGGGCTGGGATTGTACCCGGGAACCCACTCTATCATACTCTGGGTATGGGCCCGTGGGTTTCATGCAGGACACAGTGGTAGAGCCTCCTTTCACGCATGGCATGGGAGGATTGCAGGCTTTCTAAACTCTAAGAAAGCAAGAAGTCTGAGAATTAGATTTAGGGTTAGGATTATGGTTAGGGTTAAGGATGAAGTTTAGTGTTAGGGTGAGGGCTTAGGGTTAGGGATTAGGGTTAGAGTTAAAGGTTACTCTTAGGTTTAACGGTTACACTTTGGTTTAGGGTTGAGGTTTACGCTTAGGGTTAAGATGAGGGGTTAGGGTTTGGTACAGGGTTAGGGTTAAGTGTTAGATTTAGGGTTGAAGATTAGGATTAGGGTTAGGATTAAAAGTTAGCATGAGAGTTAACGCTTAGGGTTAAGGTTAAGAGTTAGGGTTTAGGGTTAGGGTTAGGGTTAGGGTTAGTTTTAGGGTTAGAGATATGTGCTATGGTTTGTGTTAGAGGTTAGGGTTAGGTTTACTGGTCACGGTTAGGGTTAGGTTTAGGGGTTAGCATTAGGGTTATGGTTAGGCTTAGGGTTAAGGGATAGGATTAGGGTTAAGTGTTGGGCTTAGGGTTAGGGTTTTGTGTTAAGGTTAGCATTAAGGATTAGGGTTTGAATCAGGGTTAAATGCTTGGGTGCGGGTAATTGTTAGGGTCAGGGTTAAGGTTGACAGATAGGGTTAGTGTTAAGGGTTACGGGTAGGTTTAGGGTTCAGGGTTAGTGTTAGCATTAGGGCTTAAGGTTAGGATTAGGCGGTAGGTTAGATTTAGGGTTAGATCTAGGCGTTAGGGTAAGGGCTAGCGTTAGGGTTAAGAGATAGGGTTAGGTTTAATGCTTAGGATTAGGGTTAGGGTTTGGGGTTAAAGTAAGTGTTAGGGGTTAGGTTTAAGGATCCAAGGTTAGGGTTATTTTTAGCTGTAGTGTTTGGGTTATGGATAAGGGATCCCATTAGTATTAAGGGTCTTCCTTACTGTAGGGTTAAGGGTTAGGCTTAGAGTTAAAGGTGAAGGTTAGGGTCAGTGTTAAGATTTAGGGTGAGGGTTAACGGTTAGGGTAAAGGTTAAGCGTTAGGGTTAGGGATTAGTGATTAGGGTATTTGGTTAGTGTTAGGGTTAGCGGTTAGGAGTTAGTGTTTTATGAAGGGGTATGGTTAGAATTACGATTGGGGTTAGAGTTAGGGTGAGGTATAGGGGTTAGGTTTAGGGGTTAGTTTTAGGGTAAAAGGATAGGATTAGGGTTACGGGTTCGGCTTAGGTTTAGGGTTAAAGTTTACTGCTAGGGTTAGGGATAGGGTTCAGGGTTAGCTTTAGGGGTTCTGGTTAGTGTTAGGTGTTAGGTTAGTGTCAGGGTTAGGTCTAGTCGTGAGGGTAAGGTTTAGGTTTAGCTTTAAGAGCTAGGATTAGGTTTAATGGTTAGTATTAGGATTAGGGTTAAGGGTTAGGGTAAGGCTTAGGGGTTAGGGTGAAGGGTTAGGGTCAAGGGTTAGGGTTTTTGTTAGGCATAGCGTTGGGGTTAGAAGTAAGGGTTACTGTCAGTGTTAGGGTTGTAGGTAGGGTTACGGTTAGGGTTAGCGGTTTAGAATTAGGGTTAGGGATTAGGTGTTACAGTGATGACTAGGAGATAGGGTTAGAATTTTGGGATAGGGGTTGTTCTCAGGAAATGGGTTATGCATTAACGTTAGGATAAGAGGTTAAAGTTAGGCGCACGGTGAGGTTTACTTGTTAAGGGGAGAAATAGGAACAGAGTTCGGTGTTATGTTCAGGGTTAGGGTTATCTGTTAAAGGTATTGTTTATGCTTAGCGCACGGGCCCTGTCTGCATTAGGCGGGCGGGGTGAGTTTAGGGGGCTGGGATTGTACCCGGGAACCCACTCTATCATACTCTGGGTATGGGCCCGTGGGTTTCATGCAGGACACAGTGGTAGAGCCTTCTCTCACGCATGGCATGGAGGATTGCAGGCTTTCTAAAGTCTAAGAAAGCAAGAAGTCTGAGAATTAGATTTAGGTTTAGGATTATGGTTAGGGTTAAGGATGAAGTTTAGTGTTAGGGTGAGGGCTTAGGGTTAGGGATTAGGGTTATGGTTAAAGGTTACTCTTAGGTTTAACGGCTACACTTTGGTTTAGGGTTGAGGTTTACGGTTAGGGTTAAGATGAGGGGTTAGGGTTTGGTACAGGGTTAGGGTTAAGTGTTAGGTTTAGGGTTGAAGATTAGGATTAGGGTTAGGATTAAAGGTTAGCGTGAGAGTTAACGCTTAGGGTTAAGGTTAAGAGTTAAGGTTTAGGGTTAGGGTTAGGGTTAGGGTTAGTTTTAGGGTTAGAGTTATGTGCTATGGTTTGTGTTAGAGGTTAGGGTTAGGTTTACTGGTCACGGTTAGGGTTACGTTTAGGGAGTAGCATTAGGGTTAGGGTTAGGGTTAAGGGATAGGATTAGGGTTAAGTGTTGGGCTTAGGGTTAGGGTTTAGTGTTAGGGTGAGCATTAAGGATTAGGGTTAGGGTCAGGGTTAAATGCTTGGGTGCGGGTAATGGTTAGGGTCAGGTTAATGTTCAAGGATAGGGTTATTGTTAAGGGTTACGGGTAGGTTTAGGGTTCAGGGTTAGTGTTAGCATTAGGGCTTAAGGTTAGGATTAGGCGGTAGGTTAGATTTAGGGTTAGATCTAGGCGTTATTGTAAGGGCTAGCGTTAGGGTTAAGAGATAGGGTTAGGTTTAATGCTTAGGATTAGGGTTAGGGTTTGGGGTTAAAGTAAGTGTTAGGGGTTAGGTTTAAGGATCCAAGGTTAGGGTTATTTTTAGCTGTAGTGTTAGGGTTAAGGATAAGGGATCCCATTAGCATTAAGGGTCTTCCTTACTGTAGGGTTAAGGGTTAGGCTTAGAGTTAAAGTTTAAAGTTAGGGTCAGTGTTAAGATTTAGGGTGAGGGTTAACGCTTAGGGTAAAGGTTAAACGTTAGGGTTAGGGATTAGTGATTAGGGTTTTAGGTTAGTGTTAGGGATAGCGGTTAGGAGTTAGTGTTTTATGAAGGGGTATGGTTAGAATTAGGATTGGGGTTAGATTTAGGGTGAGGTATAGGGGTTAGGTTTAGGGGTTAGTTTTAGGGTAAAAGGATAGGATTAGTGTTACGGGTGGGCTTAGGTTTAGGGTTAAAATTTACTGCTAGGGTTAGGGATAGGGTTCAGGGTTAGCTTTAGGGGTTCTGGTTAGGGTTAGGTGTTAGGTTAGTGTCAGGGTTGGGTCTAGTCGTGAGGGTAAGGTTTAGGGTTAGCTTTAAGAGCTAGGGTTAGGTTTAATGGTTAGGATTAGGATTAGGGTTAAGGGTTAGGGTAAGGCTTAGGGGTTAGGGTGAAGGGTTAGGGTCAAGGGTTAGGGTTTTTGTTAGGCATAGCGTTGGGGTTAGAAGTAATGGTTACTGTCAGTGTTAGGGCTGTAGGTAGGGTTACGGTTAGGGTTAGCGGTTTAGAATTAGGGTTAGGGATTAGGTGTCACAGTGATGACTAGGAGATAGGGTTAGAATTATGGGATAGGGGTTGTTCTCAGGAAATGGGTTATGCATTAACGTTATTATAAGAGGTTAAAGTTAGGCACACGGTGAGGTTTACGTGTTAAGGGGAGAAATAGGAACAGGGTTGGGTGTTATGTTCAGGGTTAGGGTTATCTGTTAAAGGTATTGTTTATGCTTAGCGCACGGGCCCTGTCTGCATTAGGCGGGCGGGGGGAGTTTAGGGGGCTGGGATTGTACCCGGGAACCCACTCTATCATACTCTGGGTATGGGCCCGTGGGTTTCATGCAGGACACAGTGGTAGAGCCTCCTTTCACGCATGGCATGGGAGGATTGCAGGCTTTCTAAACTCTGAGGAAGAAAGAAGTCTGAGAATTCGATTTAGGGTTAGGATTCTGGTTAGGGTTAAGGATGAAATTTAGTGTTAGGGTGAGGGCTTAGGGTTAGGGATTAGGGTTAGGGTTAAAGGTTACTCTTAGGTTTAACGGTTACACTTTGGTTTAGGGTTGAGGTTTACGGTTAGGGTTAAGATGAGGGGTTAGGGTTTGGTATAGGGTAAGGGTTAAAAGTTAGGTTTAGGGTTGAAGATTAGGATTAGGGTTAGGATTAAAAGTTAGCGTGAGAGTTAACGCTTAGGGTTAAGGTTAAGAGTTAGGGTTTAGGGTTAGGGTTAGGGTTAGTTTTAGGGTTAGCGTTATGTGCTATGGTTTGTGTTAGAGGTTAGTGTTAGGTTTACTGGTCACGGTTAGGGTTACGTTTCGGGGGTTGCATTAGGGTTAGGTTTAGGGTTAAGGGATAGGATTAGGGTTAAGTGTTGGGCTTAGGGTTAGGGTTTAGTGTTAGGTTTATCATTAAGGATTGGCGTTAGGGTCAGGGTTAAATGCTTGGTTTCGGGTAATGGTTAGGGTCAGGGTTAAGGTTCACGGATAGGGTTAGTGTTAAGGGTTACGGGTAGGTTTAGGGTTCAAGGTTAGTGTTAGCTTTAGGGCTTAAGGTTAGGATTGGGCGGTAGGTTAGATTTAGGGTTAGATCTAGGCGTTAGGGTAAGGGCTAGCGTTAGGGTTAAGAGATAGGGTTAGGTTTAATGCTTAGGATTAGGGTTAGGGTATGGGGTTAAAGTAAGTGTTAGGGGTTAGGTTTAAGGATCCAAGGTTAGGGTTATTTTTAGCTGTAGTGTTAGGGTTAGGGATAAGGGATCCCAATAGCATTAAGGGTCTTCCTTACTGTAGGGTTAAGGGTTAGGCTTAGAGTTAAAGGTTAAGGTTAGGGTCAGTGTTAAGATTTAGGGTGAGGGTTAACGGTTAGGGTAAAGGTTAAGCGTTAGGGTTAGGGATTAGTGATTAGGGTTTTTGGTTAGTGTTAGGGTTAGCGGTTAGGAGTTAGTGTTTTATGAAGGTGTATGGTTAGAATTAGGATTGGGGTTAGAGTTAGGGTGAGGTATAGGGGTTAGGTTTAGGGGTTAGTTTTAGGGTAAAAGGATAGGATTAGGGTTACGGGTTGGGCTTAGGTTTAGGGTTAAAGTTTACTGCTGGGGTTAGGGATAGGGTTCAGCGTTAGCTTTAGGGGTTCTGGATAGGGTTAGGTGTTAGGTCAGTGTCAGGGTTAGGTCTAGTCGTGAGGGTAAGGTTTAGGGTTAGCTTTAAGAGCTAGGGTTAGGTTTAATGGTTAGGATTAGGATTAGGGTTAAGGGTTAGGTAAGGCTTAGGGGTTAGGGTGAAGGGTTAGGGTCAAGGGTTAGGGTTTTTGTTAGGCATAGCGTTGGGGTTAGAAGTAAGGGTTACTGTCAGTGTTAGGGTTGTAGGTAGGGTTACGGTTAGGGTTAGCGGTTTAGAATTAGGGTTAGGGATTAGGTGTCACAGTGATGACTAGGAGATAGGGTTAGAATTAAGGGATAGGGGTTATTCTCAGGAAATGGGTTATGCATTAACGTTAGGATAAGAGGTTAAAGTTAGGCGCACGGTGAGGTTTACGTGTTAAGGGGAGAAATAGGAACAGGGTTGGGTGTTATGTTCAGGGTTAGGGTTATCTGTTAAAGGTATTGTTTATGCTTAGCGCACGGGCCCTGTCTGCATTAGGCGGGCGGGGGGAGTTTAGGGGGCTGGGATTGTACCCAGGAACCCACTCAATCATACTCTGGGTATGGGCCCGTGGGTTTCATGCAGGACACAGTCGTAGAGCCTCCTTTCTCGCGTGGCATGGGAGGATTGCAGGCTTTCTAAACTCTAAGGAAGCAAGAAGTCTGAGAATTAGATTTAGGGTTAGGATTCTGGTTAGGGTTAAGGATGAAGTTTAGTGTTAGGGTGAGGGCTTAGGGTTAGGGATTAGGGTTAGGGTTAAAGGTTACTCTTAGGTTTAACGGTTACACTTTGGTTTAGGGTTGAGGTTTAGGGTTAGGGTTAAGATGAGGGGTTAGGGTTTGGTACAGGGTTAGGGTTAAGAGTTAGGTTTAGGGTTGAAGATTAGGATTAGGGTTAGGATTAAAGGTTAGCGTGAGAGTTAACGCTTAGGTTTAAGGTTAAGAGTTAGGGTTTAGGGTTAGGGTTAGGGTTAGGGTTAGTTTTAGGGTTAGAGTTATGTGCTATGGTTTGTGTTAGAGGTTAGGGTTAGGTTTACTGGTCACGGTTAGGGTTACGTTTAGGGGGTAGCATTAGGGTTAGGGTTAGGTTTAATGGATAGGATTAGAGATAAGTGTTGGGCTTAGGGTTAGGGTTTAGTGTTAGGGTTAGCATTAAGGATTAGGGTTAGGGTCAGGGTTAAATGTTTGGGTGCGGGTAATGGTTAGGGTCAGGGTTTAGGTTCACGGATAGGGTTAGTGTTAAGGGTTACGGGTAGGTTTAGGGTTCAGGGTTAGTGTTAACATTAGGGCTTAAGGTTAGGATTAGGCGGTAGGTTAGATTTAGGGTTAGATCTAGGCGTTAGGGTAAGGGCTAGCGTTAGGGTTAAGAGATAGGGTTAGGTTTAATGCTTAGGATTAGGGTTAGGGTTTGGGGTTAAAGTAAGTGTTAGGGGTTAGGTTTAAGGATCCAAGGTTAGGGTTATTTTTAGCTGTAGTGTTAGGGTTAGAGATAAGGGTACCCATTAGCATTAAGGGTCTTCCTTACTGTAGGGTTAAGGGTTAGTCTTAGAGTTAAAGGTTAAGGTTAGGGTCAGTGTTAAGATTTAGGGTGAGGGTTAACGGTTAGGGTAAAGGTTAAGCGTTAGGGTTAGGGATTAGTGATTAAGGATTTGGTTAGTGTTAGGGTTAGCAGTTAGGAGTTAGCGTTTTATGAAGGGGTATGTTTAGAATTAGGATTGGGGTTAGAGTTAGGGTGAGGTATAGGGGTTAGGTTTAGGGGTTAGATTTAGGGTAAAAGGATAGGATTAGGGTTACGGGTTGGGCTTAGGTTTAGGGTTAAAGTTTACTGCTAGGGTTAGGGATAGGGTTCAGGGTTAGCTTTAGGGGTTCTGGTTAGGGTTAGGTGTTAGGTTAGTGTCAGGGTTAGGTCTAGTCTTGAGGGTAAAGTTTAGGGTTAGTTTTAAGAGCTAGGGTTAGGTTTAATGGTTAGGATTAGGATTAGGGTTAAGGGTTAGGGTAAGGCTTAGGGGTTAGGGTGAAGTGTTAGGGTCAAGGGTTAGGGTTTTTGTGAGGCATAGCGTTGGGGTTAGAAGTAAGGGTTACTGTCAGTGTTAGGGTTGTAGGTAGGGTTACGGTTAGGGTTAGCGGTTTAGAATTAGGGTTAGGGATTAGGTGTCACAGTGATGACTAGGAGATAGGGTTAGAAATATGGGATGGGGGTTGTTCTCAGGAAATGGGTTATGCATTAACGTTAGGATAAGAGGTTAAAGTTAGGCGCACGGTGAGGTTTACGTGTTAAGGGGAGAAATAGGAACAGGGTTGGGTGTTATGTTCAGGGTTAGGGTTATCTGTTAAAGGTATTGTTTATGCTTAGCGCACGGGCCCTGTCTGCATTAGGCGGGCGGGGGGAGTTTAGGGGGCTGGGATTGTACCCGGGAACCCACTCTATCATACTCTGGGTATGGGCCCGTGGGTTTCATGCAGGACACAGTGGTAGAGCCTCCTTTCACGCATGGCATGGGAGGATTGTAGGCTTTCTAAACTCTAAAAAAACAAGAAGTCTGAGAATTAGATTTAGGGTTAGGATTCTGGTTAGGGTTAAGGATGAAGTTTAGAGTTAGGGTGAGGGCTTAGGGTTAGGGATTAGGGTTAGAGTTAAAGGTTACTCTTAGGTTTAACGGTTACACTTTGGGTAGGGTTGAGGTTTACGATTAGGGTTAAGATGAGCGTTTAGGGTTTGGTACAGGGTTAGGGTTAAGTGTTAGGTTTAGGGTTGAAGATTAGGATTAGGGTTAGGATTAAAGGTTAGCGTGAGAGTTAACGCTTAGGGTTAAGGTTAAGAGTTAGGGTTTAGGGTTAGGGTTAGGGTTAGGGTTAAGGATGAAATTTAGTGTTAGTGTGAGGGCTTAGGGTTAGGGGTTAAGGTTGGGGTTAAAAGTTACTCTTAGGTTTAACGGTTACACTTTGGTTTAGGGTTGAGGTTTACGGTTAGGGTTAAGATGAGGGGTTAGGGTTTGGTACAGGGTTAGGGTTTAGTGTTAGGTTTAGGGTTGAAGATTAGGATTAGGGTTAGGATTAAAGGTTAGCGTGAGAGTTAACGCTTAGGGTTAAGGTTAAGAGTTAGGGTTTAGGGTTAGGGTTAGGGTTAGTTTTAGGGTTAGAGTTATGTGCTATGGTTTGTGTTAGAGGTTAGGGTTAGGTTTACTGGTCACGGTTAGGGTTACGTTTAGGGGTTAGCATTAGGGTTAGGGTTAGGGTTAAGGGATAGGATTAGGGTTAAGTGTTGGGCTTATGGTTAGGGTTTAGTGTTAGGGTTAGCATTAAGGATTAGGGTTAGGGTCAGGGTTAAATGCTTGGGTGCGGGTAATGGTTAGGGTCAGGGTTAAGTTTCACGGATAGGGTTAGTGTTAAGGGTTACGGGTAGGTTTAGGGTTCAGGATTAGATTTAGCATTAGGGCTTAAGGTTAGGATTAGACGGTAGGTTAGATTTAGGGTTAGATCTAGGCGTTAGGGTAAGGGCTAGCATTAGGGTTAAGAGATAGGGTTAGGTTTAATGCTTAGGATTAGGGTTAGGGTTTGGGGTTAAAGTAAGTGTTAGGGGTTAGGTTTAAGGATCCAAGGTTAGGGGTATTTTTAGCTGTAGTGTTAGGGTTAGGGATAAGGGATCCCATTAGCATTAAGGGTCTTCCTTACTGTTTTTTTAAGGGTTAGGCTTAGAGTTAAAGGTTAAGGTTAGGGTCAGTGTTAAGATTTAGGGTGAGGGTTAACGGTTAGGGTAAAGGTTAAGCGATAGGGTTAGGGATTAGTGATTAGGGTTTTTGGTTAGTGTTAGGGTTAGCGGTTAGGAGTTAGTGTTTTATGAAGGGGTATGGTTAGAATTAGGATTGGGGTTAGAGTTAGGGTGAGGTATAGGGGTTAGGTTTAGGGGTTAGTTTTAGGGAAAAAGGATAGGATTAGGGTTACGGGTTGGGCTTAGGTTTAGGGTTAAAGTTTACTGCTAGGGTTAGGGATAGGGTTCAGGGTTAGCTTTAGGGGTTCTGGTTAGGGTTAGGTGTTAGGTTAGTGTCAGGGTTAGGTCTAGTCGTGAGGGTAAGGTTTAGGGTTAGCTTTAAGAGCTAGGGTTAGGTTTAATGGTTAGGATTAGGATTAGGGTTAAGGGTTAGGGTAAGGCTTAGGGGTTAGGGTGAAGGGTTAGGGTCAAGGGTTAGGGTTTTTGTTAGGCATAGCGTTGGGGTTAGAAGTAAGGGTTACTGTCAGTGTTAGGGATGTAGGTAGGGTTACGGTTAGGGTTAGCGGTTTAGAATTAGGGTTAGGGATTAGGTGTCACAGTGATGACTAGGAGATAGGGTTAGAATTATGGGATAGGGGTTGTTCTCAGGAAATGGGTTATGCATTAACGTTAGGATAAGAGGTTATAGTTAGGCGCACGGTGAGGTTTACGTGTTAAGGGGAGAAATAGGAACAGGGTTGGGTGTTATGTTCAGGGTTAGGGTTATCTGTTAAAGGTATTGTTTATGCTTAGCGCACGGGCCCTGTCTGCATTAGGCGGGCGGGGGGAGTTTAGGGGGCTGGGATTGTACCCGGGAACCCACTCTATCATACTCTGGGTATGGGCCCGTGGGTTTCATGCAGGACACAGTGGTAGAGCCTCCTTTCTCGCGTGGCATGGGAGGATTGCAGGCTTTCTAAACTCTAAGGAAGCAAGAAGTCTGAGAATTAGATTTAGGGTTAGGATTCTGGTTAGGGTTAAGGATGAAGTTTAGTGTTAGGGTGAGGGCTTAGGGTTAGGGATTAGGGTTAGGGTTAAAGGTTACTCTTAGGTTTAACGGTTACACTTTGGTTTAGGGTTGAGGTTTAGGGTTAGGGTTAAGATGAGGGGTTAGGGTTTGGTACAGGGTTAGGGTTAAGAGTTAGGTTTAGGGTTGAAGATTAGGATTAGGGTTAGGATTAAAGGTTAGCGTGAGAGTTAACGCTTAGGTTTAAGGTTAAGAGTTAGGGTTTAGGGTTAGGGTTAGGGTTAGGGTTAGTTTTAGGGTTAGAGTTTTGTGCTATGGTTTGTGTTAGAGGTTAGGGTTAGGTTTACTGGTCACGGTTAGGGTTACGTTTAGGGGGTAGCATTAGGGTTAGGGTTAGGTTTAATGGATAGGATTAGAGATAAGTGTTGGGCTTAGGGTTAGGGTTTAGTGTTAGGGTTAGCATTAAGGATTAGGGTTAGGGTCAGGGTTAAATGTTTGGGTGCGGGTAATGGTTAGGGTCAGGGTTTAGGTTCACGGATAGGGTTAGTGTTAAGGGTTACGGGTAGGTTTAGGGTTCAGGGTTAGTGTTAACATTAGGGCTTAAGGTTAGGATTAGGCGGTAGGTTAGATTTAGGGTTAGATCTAGGCGTTAGGGTAAGGGCTAGCGTTAGGGTTAAGAGATAGGGTTAGGTTTAATGCTTAGGATTAGGGTTAGGGTTTGGGGTTAAAGTAAGTGTTAGGGGTTAGGTTTAAGGATCCAAGGTTAGGGTTATTTTTAGCTGTAGTGTTAGGGTTAGAGATAAGGGTACCCATTAGCATTAAGGGTCTTCCTTACTGTAGGGTTAAGGGTTAGTCTTAGAGTTAAAGGTTAAGGTTAGGGTCAGTGTTAAGATTTAGGGTGAGGGTTAACGGTTAGGGTAAAGGTTAAGCGTTAGGGTTAGGGATTAGTGATTAAGGATTTGGTTAGTGTTAGGGTTAGCAGTTAGGAGTTAGCGTTTTATGAAGGGGTATGTTTAGAATTAGGATTGGGGTTAGAGTTAGGGTGAGGTATAGGGGTTAGGTTTAGGGGTTAGATTTAGGGTAAAAGGATAGGATTAGGGTTACGGGTTGGGCTTAGGTTTAGGGTTAAAGTTTACTGCTAGGGTTAGGGATAGGGTTCAGGGTTAGCTTTAGGGGTTCTGGTTAGGGTTAGGTGTTAGGTTAGTGTCAGGGTTAGGTCTAGTCTTGAGGGTAAAGTTTAGGGTTAGTTTTAAGAGCTAGGGTTAGGTTTAATGGTTAGGATTAGGATTAGGGTTAAGGGTTAGGGTAAGGCTTAGGGGTTAGGGTGAAGTGTTAGGGTCAAGGGTTAGGGTTTTTGTGAGGCATAGCGTTGGGGTTAGAAGTAAGGGTTACTGTCAGTGTTAGGGTTGTAGGTAGGGTTACGGTTAGGGTTAGCGGTTTAGAATTAGGGTTAGGGATTAGGTGTCACAGTGATGACTAGGAGATAGGGTTAGAAATATGGGATGGGGGTTGTTCTCAGGAAATGGGTTATGCATTAACGTTAGGATAAGAGGTTAAAGTTAGGCGCACGGTGAGGTTTACGTGTTAAGGGGAGAAATAGGAACAGGGTTGGGTGTTATGTTCAGGGTTAGGGTTATCTGTTAAAGGTATTGTTTATGCTTAGCGCACGGGCCCTGTCTGCATTAGGCGGGCGGGGGGAGTTTAGGGGGCTGGGATTGTACCCGGGAACCCACTCTATCATACTCTGGGTATGGGCCCGTGGGTTTCATGCAGGACACAGTGGTAGAGCCTCCTTTCACGCATGGCATGGGAGGATTGTAGGCTTTCTAAACTCTAAAAAAACAAGAAGTCTGAGAATTAGATTTAGGGTTAGGATTCTGGTTAGGGTTAAGGATGAAGTTTAGAGTTAGGGTGAGGGCTTAGGGTTAGGGATTAGGGTTAGAGTTAAAGGTTACTCTTAGGTTTAACGGTTACACTTTGGGTAGGGTTGAGGTTTACGATTAGGGTTAAGATGAGGGTTTAGGGTTTGGTACAGGGTTAGGGTTAAGTGTTAGGTTTAGGGTTGAAGATTAGGATTAGGGTTAGGATTAAAGGTTAGCGTGAGAGTTAACGCTTAGGGTTAAGGTTAAGAGTTAGGGTTTAGGGTTAGGGTTAGGGTTAGGGTTAAGGATGAAATTTAGTGTTAGTGTGAGGGCTTAGGGTTAGGGGTTAAGGTTGGGGTTAAAAGTTACTCTTAGGTTTAACGGTTACACTTTGGTTTAGGGTTGAGGTTTACGGTTAGGGTTAAGATGAGGGGTTAGGGTTTGGTACAGGGTTAGGGTTTAGTGTTAGGTTTAGGGTTGAAGATTAGGATTAGGGTTAGGATTAAAGGTTAGCGTGAGAGTTAACGCTTAGGGTTAAGGTTAAGAGTTAGGGTTTAGGGTTAGGGTTAGGGTTAGTTTTAGGGTTAGAGTTATGTGCTATGGTTTGTGTTAGAGGTTAGGGTTAGGTTTACTGGTCACGGTTAGGGTTACGTTTAGGGGTTAGCATTAGGGTTAGGGTTAGGGTTAAGGGATAGGATTAGGGTTAAGTGTTGGGCTTATGGTTAGGGTTTAGTGTTAGGGTTAGCATTAAGGATTAGGGTTAGGGTCAGGGTTAAATGCTTGGGTGCGGGTAATGGTTAGGGTCAGGGTTAAGTTTCACGGATAGGGTTAGTGTTAAGGGTTACGGGTAGGTTTAGGGTTCAGGATTAGATTTAGCATTAGGGCTTAAGGTTAGGATTAGACGGTAGGTTAGATTTAGGGTTAGATCTAGGCGTTAGGGTAAGGGCTAGCGTTAGGGTTAAGAGATAGGGTTAGGTTTAATGCTTAGGATTAGGGTTAGGGTTTGGGGTTAAAGTAAGTGTTAGGGGTTAGGTTTAAGGATCCAAGGTTAGGGTTATTTTTAGCTGTAGTGTTAGGGTTAGGGATAAGGGATCCCATTAGCATTAAGGGTCTTCCTTACTGTTTTTTTAAGGGTTAGGCTTAGAGTTAAAGGTTAAGGTTAGGGTCAGTGTTAAGATTTAGGGTGAGGGTTAACGGTTAGGGTAAAGGTTAAGCGATAGGGTTAGGGATTAGTGATTAGGGTTTTTGGTTAGTGTTAGGGTTATCGGTTAGGAGTTAGTGTTTTATGAAGGGGTATGGTTAGAATTAGGATTGGGGTTAGAGTTAGGGTGAGGTATAGGGGTTAGGTTTAGGGGTTAGTTTTAGGGAAAAAGGATAGGATTAGGGTTACGGGTTGGGCTTAGGTTTAGGGTTAAAGTTTACTGCTAGGGTTAGGGATAGGGTTCAGGGTTAGCTTTAGGGGTTCTGGTTAGGGTTAGGTGTTAGGTTAGTGTCAGGGTTAGGTCTAGTCGTGAGGGTAAGGTTTAGGGTTAGCTTTAAGAGCTAGGGTTAGGTTTAATGGTTAGGATTAGGATTAGGGTTAAGGGTTAGGGTAAGGCTTAGGGGTTAGGGTGAAGGGTTAGGGTCAAGGGTTAGGGTTTTTGTTAGGCATAGCGTTGGGGTTAGAAGTAAGGGTTACTGTCAGTGTTAGGGATGTAGGTAGGGTTACGGTTAGGGTTAGCGGTTTAGAATTAGGGTTAGGGATTAGGTGTCACAGTGATGACTAGGAGATAGGGTTAGAATTATGGGATAGGGGTTGTTCTCAGGAAATGGGTTATGCATTAACGTTAGGATAAGAGGTTATAGTTAGGCGCACGGTGAGGTTTACGTGTTAAGGGGAGAAATAGGAACAGGGTTGGGTGTTATGTTCAGGGTTAGGGTTATCTGTTAAAGGTATTGTTTATGCTTAGCGCACGGGCCCTGTCTGCATTAGGCGGGCGGGGGGAGTTTAGGGGGCTGGGATTGTACCCGGGAACCCACTCTATCATACTCTGGGTATGGGCCCGTGGGTTTCATGCAGGACACAGTGGTAGAGCCTCCTTTCTCGCGTGGCATGGGAGGATTGCAGGCTTTCTAAACTCTAAGGAAGCAAGAAGTCTGAGAATTAGATTTAGGGTTAGGATTCTGGTTAGGGTTAAGGATGAAGTTTAGTGTTAGGGTGAGGGCTTAGGGTTAGGGATTAGGGTTAGGGTTAAAGGTTACTCTTAGGTTTAACGGTTACACTTTGGTTTAGGGTTGAGGTTTAGGGTTAGGGTTAAGATGAGGGGTTAGGGTTTGGTACAGGGTTAGGGTTAAGAGTTAGGTTTAGGGTTGAAGATTAGGATTAGGGTTAGGATTAAAGGTTAGCGTGAGAGTTAACGCTTAGGTTTAAGGTTAAGAGTTAGGGTTTAGGGTTAGGGTTAGGGTTAGGGTTAGTTTTAGGGTTAGAGTTTTGTGCTATGGTTTGTGTTAGAGGTTAGGGTTAGGTTTACTGGTCACGGTTAGGGTTACGTTTAGGGGGTAGCATTAGGGTTAGGGTTAGGTTTAATGGATAGGATTAGAGATAAGTGTTGGGCTTAGGGTTAGGGTTTAGTGTTAGGGTTAGCATTAAGGATTAGGGTTAGGGTCAGGGTTAAATGTTTGGGTGCGGGTAATGGTTAGGGTCAGGGTTTAGGTTCACGGATAGGGTTAGTGTTAAGGGTTACGGGTAGGTTTAGGGTTCAGGGTTAGTGTTAACATTAGGGCTTAAGGTTAGGATTAGGCGGTAGGTTAGATTTAGGGTTAGATCTAGGCGTTAGGGTAAGGGCTAGCGTTAGGGTTAAGAGATAGGGTTAGGTTTAATGCTTAGGATTAGGGTTAGGGTTTGGGGTTAAAGTAAGTGTTAGGGGTTAGGTTTAAGGATCCAAGGTTAGGGTTATTTTTAGCTGTAGTGTTAGGGTTAGAGATAAGGGTACCCATTAGCATTAAGGGTCTTCCTTACTGTAGGGTTAAGGGTTAGTCTTAGAGTTAAAGGTTAAGGTTAGGGTCAGTGTTAAGATTTAGGGTGAGGGTTAACGGTTAGGGTAAAGGTTAAGCGTTAGGGTTAGGGATTAGTGATTAAGGATTTGGTTAGTGTTAGGGTTAGCAGTTAGGAGTTAGCGTTTTATGAAGGGGTATGTTTAGAATTAGGATTGGGGTTAGAGTTAGGGTGAGGTATAGGGGTTAGGTTTAGGGGTTAGATTTAGGGTAAAAGGATAGGATTAGGGTTACGGGTTGGGCTTAGGTTTAGGGTTAAAGTTTACTGCTAGGGTTAGGGATAGGGTTCAGGGTTAGCTTTAGGGGTTCTGGTTAGGGTTAGGTGTTAGGTTAGTGTCAGGGTTAGGTCTAGTCTTGAGGGTAAAGTTTAGGGTTAGTTTTAAGAGCTAGGGTTAGGTTTAATGGTTAGGATTAGGATTAGGGTTAAGGGTTAGGGTAAGGCTTAGGGGTTAGGGTGAAGTGTTAGGGTCAAGGGTTAGGGTTTTTGTTAGGCATAGCGTTGGGGTTAGAAGTAAGGGTTACTGTCAGTGTTAGGGTTGTAGGTAGGGTTACGGTTAGGGTTAGCGGTTTAGAATTAGGGTTAGGGATTAGGTGTCACAGTGATGACTAGGAGATAGGGTTAGAAATATGGGATGGGGGTTGTTCTCAGGAAATGGGTTATGCATTAACGTTAGGATAAGAGGTTAAAGTTAGGCGCACGGTGAGGTTTACGTGTTAAGGGGAGAAATAGGAACAGGGTTGGGTGTTATGTTCAGGGTTAGGGTTATCTGTTAAAGGTATTGTTTATGCTTAGCGCACGGGCCCTGTCTGCATTAGGCGGGCGGGGGGAGTTTAGGGGGCTGGGATTGTACCCGGGAACCCACTCTATCATACTCTGTGTATGGGCCCGTGGGTTTCATGCAGGACACAGTGGTAGAGCCTCCTTTCACGCATGGCATGGGAGGATTGTAGGCTTTCTAAACTCTAAAAAAACAAGAAGTCTGAGAATTAGATTTAGGGTTAGGATTCTGGTTAGGGTTAAGGATGAAGTTTAGAGTTAGGGTGAGGGCTTAGGGTTAGGGATTAGGGTTAGAGTTAAAGGTTACTCTTAGGTTTAACGGTTACACTTTGGGTAGGGTTGAGGTTTACGATTAGGGTTAAGATGAGGGTTTAGGGTTTGGTACAGGGTTAGGGTTAAGTGTTAGGTTTAGGGTTGAAGATTAGGATTAGGGTTAGGATTAAAGGTTAGCGTGAGAGTTAACGCTTAGGGTTAAGGTTAAGAGTTAGGGTTTAGGGTTAGGGTTAGGGTTAGGGTTAAGGATGAAATTTAGTGTTAGTGTGAGGGCTTAGGGTTAGGGGTTAAGGTTGGGGTTAAAAGTTACTCTTAGGTTTAACGGTTACACTTTGGTTTAGGGTTGAGGTTTACGGTTAGGGTTAAGATGAGGGGTTAGGGTTTGGTACAGGGTTAGGGTTTAGTGTTAGGTTTAGGGTTGAAGATTAGGATTAGGGTTAGGATTAAAGGTTAGCGTGAGAGTTAACGCTTAGGGTTAAGGTTAAGAGTTAGGGTTTAGGGTTAGGGTTAGGGTTAGTTTTAGGGTTAGAGTTATGTGCTATGGTTTGTGTTAGAGGTTAGGGTTAGGTTTACTGGTCACGGTTAGGGTTACGTTTAGGGGTTAGCATTAGGGTTAGGGTTAGGGTTAAGGGATAGGATTAGGGTTAAGTGTTGGGCTTATGGTTAGGGTTTAGTGTTAGGGTTAGCATTAAGGATTAGGGTTAGGGTCAGGGTTAAATGCTTGGGTGCGGGTAATGGTTAGGGTCAGGGTTAAGTTTCACGGATAGGGTTAGTGTTAAGGGTTACGGGTAGGTTTAGGGTTCAGGATTAGATTTAGCATTAGGGCTTAAGGTTAGGATTAGACGGTAGGTTAGATTTAGGGTTAGATCTAGGCGTTAGGGTAAGGGCTAGCGTTAGGGTTAAGAGATAGGGTTAGGTTTAATGCTTAGGATTAGGGTTAGGGTTTGGGGTTAAAGTAAGTGTTAGGGGTTAGGTTTAAGGATCCAAGGTTAGGGTTATTTTTAGCTGTAGTGTTAGGGTTAGGGATAAGGGATCCCATTAGCATTAAGGGTCTTCCTTACTGTTTTTTTAAGGGTTAGGCTTAGAGTTAAAGGTTAAGGTTAGGGTCAGTGTTAAGATTTAGGGTGAGGGTTAACGGTTAGGGTAAAGGTTAAGCGATAGGGTTAGGGATTAGTGATTAGGGTTTTTGGTTAGTGTTAGGGTTAGCGGTTAGGAGTTAGTGTTTTATGAAGGGGTATGGTTAGAATTAGGATTGGGGTTAGAGTTAGGGTGAGGTATAGGGGTTAGGTTTAGGGGTTAGTTTTAGGGAAAAAGGATAGGATTAGGGTTACGGGTTGGGCTTAGGTTTAGGGTTAAAGTTTACTGCTAGGGTTAGGGATAGGGTTCAGGGTTAGCTTTAGGGGTTCTGGTTAGGGTTAGGTGTTAGGTTAGTGTCAGGGTTAGGTCTAGTCGTGAGGGTAAGGTTTAGGGTTAGCTTTAAGAGCTAGGGTTAGGTTTAATGGTTAGGATTAGGATTAGGGTTAAGGGTTAGGGTAAGGCTTAGGGGTTAGGGTGAAGGGTTAGGGTCAAGGGTTAGGGTTTTTGTTAGGCATAGCGTTGGGGTTAGAAGTAAGGGTTACTGTCAGTGTTAGGGATGTAGGTAGGGTTACGGTTAGGGTTAGCGGTTTAGAATTAGGGTTAGGGATTAGGTGTCACAGTGATGACTAGGAGATAGGGTTAGAATTATGGGATAGGGGTTGTTCTCAGGAAATGGGTTATGCATTAACGTTAGGATAAGAGGTTATAGTTAGGCGCACGGTGAGGTTTACGTGTTAAGGGGAGAAATAGGAACAGGGTTGGGTGTTATGTTCAGGGTTAGGGTTATCTGTTAAAGGTATTGTTTATGCTTAGCGCACGGGCCCTGTCTGCATTAGGCGGGCGGGGGGAGTTTAGGGGGCTGGGATTGTACCCGGGAACCCACTCTATCATACTCTGGGTATGGGCCCGTGGGTTTCATGCAGGACACAGTGGTAGAGCCTCCTTTCTCGCGTGGCATGGGAGGATTGCAGGCTTTCTAAACTCTAAGGAAGCAAGAAGTCTGAGAATTAGATTTAGGGTTAGGATTCTGGTTAGGGTTAAGGATGAAGTTTAGTGTTAGGGTGAGGGCTTAGGGTTAGGGATTAGGGTTAGGGTTAAAGGTTACTCTTAGGTTTAACGGTTACACTTTGGTTTAGGGTTGAGGTTTAGGGTTAGGGTTAAGATGAGGGGTTAGGGTTTGGTACAGGGTTAGGGTTAAGAGTTAGGTTTAGGGTTGAAGATTAGGATTAGGGTTAGGATTAAAGGTTAGCGTGAGAGTTAACGCTTAGGTTTAAGGTTAAGAGTTAGGGTTTAGGGTTAGGGTTAGGGTTAGGGTTAGTTTTAGGGTTAGAGTTTTGTGCTATGGTTTGTGTTAGAGGTTAGGGTTAGGTTTACTGGTCACGGTTAGGGTTACGTTTAGGGGGTAGCATTAGGGTTAGGGTTAGGTTTAATGGATAGGATTAGAGATAAGTGTTGGGCTTAGGGTTAGGGTTTAGTGTTAGGGTTAGCATTAAGGATTAGGGTTAGGGTCAGGGTTAAATGTTTGGGTGCGGGTAATGGTTAGGGTCAGGGTTTAGGTTCACGGATAGGGTTAGTGTTAAGGGTTACGGGTAGGTTTAGGGTTCAGGGTTAGTGTTAACATTAGGGCTTAAGGTTAGGATTAGGCGGTAGGTTAGATTTAGGGTTAGATCTAGGCGTTAGGGTAAGGGCTAGCGTTAGGGTTAAGAGATAGGGTTAGGTTTAATGCTTAGGATTAGGGTTAGGGTTTGGGGTTAAAGTAAGTGTTAGGGGTTAGGTTTAAGGATCCAAGGTTAGGGTTATTTTTAGCTGTAGTGTTAGGGTTAGAGATAAGGGTACCCATTAGCATTAAGGGTCTTCCTTACTGTAGGGTTAAGGGTTAGTCTTAGAGTTAAAGGTTAAGGTTAGGGTCAGTGTTAAGATTTAGGGTGAGGGTTAACGGTTAGGGTAAAGGTTAAGCGTTAGGGTTAGGGATTAGTGATTAAGGATTTGGTTAGTGTTAGGGTTAGCAGTTAGGAGTTAGCGTTTTATGAAGGGGTATGTTTAGAATTAGGATTGGGGTTAGAGTTAGGGTGAGGTATAGGGGTTAGGTTTAGGGGTTAGATTTAGGGTAAAAGGATAGGATTAGGGTTACGGGTTGGGCTTAGGTTTAGGGTTAAAGTTTACTGCTAGGGTTAGGGATAGGGTTCAGGGTTAGCTTTAGGGGTTCTGGTTAGGGTTAGGTGTTAGGTTAGTGTCAGGGTTAGGTCTAGTCTTGAGGGTAAAGTTTAGGGTTAGTTTTAAGAGCTAGGGTTAGGTTTAATGGTTAGGATTAGGATTAGGGTTAAGGGTTAGGGTAAGGCTTAGGGGTTAGGGTGAAGTGTTAGGGTCAAGGGTTAGGGTTTTTGTGAGGCATAGCGTTGGGGTTAGAAGTAAGGGTTACTGTCAGTGTTAGGGTTGTAGGTAGGGTTACGGTTAGGGTTAGCGGTTTAGAATTAGGGTTAGGGATTAGGTGTCACAGTGATGACTAGGAGATAGGGTTAGAAATATGGGATGGGGGTTGTTCTCAGGAAATGGGTTATGCATTAACGTTAGGATAAGAGGTTAAAGTTAGGCGCACGGTGAGGTTTACGTGTTAAGGGGAGAAATAGGAACAGGGTTGGGTGTTATGTTCAGGGTTAGGGTTATCTGTTAAAGGTATTGTTTATGCTTAGCGCACGGGCCCTGTCTGCATTAGGCGGGCGGGGGGAGTTTAGGGGGCTGGGATTGTACCCGGGAACCCACTCTATCATACTCTGGGTATGGGCCCGTGGGTTTCATGCAGGACACAGTGGTAGAGCCTCCTTTCACGCATGGCATGGGAGGATTGTAGGCTTTCTAAACTCTAAAAAAACAAGAAGTCTGAGAATTAGATTTAGGGTTAGGATTCTGGTTAGGGTTAAGGATGAAGTTTAGAGTTAGGGTGAGGGCTTAGGGTTAGGGATTAGGGTTAGAGTTAAAGGTTACTCTTAGGTTTAACGGTTACACTTTGGGTAGGGTTGAGGTTTACGATTAGGGTTAAGATGAGGGTTTAGGGTTTGGTACAGGGTTAGGGTTAAGTGTTAGGTTTAGGGTTGAAGATTAGGATTAGGGTTAGGATTAAAGGTTAGCGTGAGAGTTAACGCTTAGGGTTAAGGTTAAGAGTTAGGGTTTAGGGTTAGGGTTAGGGTTAGGGTTAAGGATGAAATTTAGTGTTAGTGTGAGGGCTTAGGGTTAGGGGTTAAGGTTGGGGTTAAAAGTTACTCTTAGGTTTAACGGTTACACTTTGGTTTAGGGTTGAGGTTTAGGGTTAGGGTTAAGATGAGGGGTTAGGGTTTGGTACAGGGTTAGGGTTTAGTGTTAGGTTTAGGGTTGAAGATTAGGATTAGGGTTAGGATTAAAGGTTAGCGTGAGAGTTAACGCTTAGGGTTAAGGTTAAGAGTTAGGGTTTAGGGTTAGGGTTAGGGTTAGTTTTAGGGTTAGAGTTATGTGCTATGGTTTGTGTTAGAGGTTAGGGTTAGGTTTACTGGTCACGGTTAGGGTTACGTTTAGGGGTTAGCATTAGGGTTAGGGTTAGGGTTAAGGGATAGGATTAGGGTTAAGTGTTGGGCTTATGGTTAGGGTTTAGTGTTAGGGTTAGCATTAAGGATTAGGGTTAGGGTCAGGGTTAAATGCTTGGGTGCGGGTAATGGTTAGGGTCAGGGTTAAGTTTCACGGATAGGGTTAGTGTTAAGGGTTACGGGTAGGTTTAGGGTTCAGGATTAGATTTAGCATTAGGGCTTAAGGTTAGGATTAGACGGTAGGTTAGATTTAGGGTTAGATCTAGGCGTTAGGGTAAGGGCTAGCGTTAGGGTTAAGAGATAGGGTTAGGTTTAATGCTTAGGATTAGGGTTAGGGTTTGGGGTTAAAGTAAGTGTTAGGGGTTAGGTTTAAGGATCCAAGGTTAGGGTTATTTTTAGCTGTAGTGTTAGGGTTAGGGATAAGGGATCCCATTAGCATTAAGGGTCTTCCTTACTGTTTTTTTAAGGGTTAGGCTTAGAGTTAAAGGTTAAGGTTAGGGTCAGTGTTAAGATTTAGGGTGAGGGTTAACGGTTAGGGTAAAGGTTAAGCGATAGGGTTAGGGATTAGTGATTAGGGTTTTTGGTTAGTGTTAGGGTTAGCGGTTAGGAGTTAGTGTTTTATGAAGGGGTATGGTTAGAATTAGGATTGGGGTTAGAGTTAGGGTGAGGTATAGGGGTTAGGTTTAGGGGTTAGTTTTAGGGTAAAAGGATAGGATTAGGGTTACGGGTTGGGCTTAGGTTTAGGGTTAAAGTTTACTGCTAGGGTTAGGGATAGGGTTCAGGGTTAGCTTTAGGGGTTCTGGTTAGGGTTAGGTGTTAGGTTAGTGTCAGGGTTAGGTCTAGTCGTGAGGGTAAGGTTTAGGGTTAGCTTTAAGAGCTAGGGTTAGGTTTAATGGTTAGGATTAGGATTAGGGTTAAGGGTTAGGGTAAGGCTTAGGGGTTAGGGTGAAGGGTTAGGGTCAAGGGTTAGGGTTTTTGTTAGGCATAGCGTTGGGGTTAGAAGTAAGGGTTACTGTCAGTGTTAGGGCTGTAGGTAGGGTTACGGTTAGGGTTAGCGGTTTAGAATTAGGGTTAGGGATTAGGTGTCACAGTGATGACTAGGAGATAGGGTTAGAATTATGGGATAGGGGTTGTTCTCAGGAAATGGGTTATGCATTAACGTTAGGATAAGAGGTTATAGTTAGGCGCACGGTGAGGTTTACGTGTTAAGGGGAGAAATAGGAACAGGGTTGGGTGTTATGTTCAGGGTTAGGGTTATCTGTTAAAGGTATTGTTTATGCTTAGCGCACGGGCCCTGTCTGCATTAGGCGGGCGGGGGGAGTTTAGGGGGCTGGGATTGTACCCGGGAACCCACTCTATCATACTCTGGGTATGGGCCCGTGGGTTTCATGCAGGACGCAGTGGTGGAGCCTCCTTTCACACATGGCATGGGAGGATTGCAGGCTTTCTAAACTCTAAGAAAGCAAGAAGTCTGAGAATTAGATTTAGGGTGAGGATTATGGTTAGGGTTAAGGATGAAGTTTAGTGTTAGGGTGAGGCCTTAGGGTTAGGGATTAGGGTTAGGGTTAAAGGTTACTCTTAGGTTTAACGGTTACACTTTGGTTTAGGGTTTAGGTTTACGGTTAGGGTTAAGATGAGGGGTTAGGGTTTGGTAGACGTTTAGGGTTAAGTGTTAGGTTTAGGGTTGAAGATTAGGGTTAGGGTTAGGATTAAAGGTTAGCGTGAGAGTTAACGCTTAGGGTTAAGGTTAAGAGTTAGGGTTTACGGTTAGGCTTAGGGTTAGATTTAGGGTTAGAGTTATGTGCTATGGTTTGTGTTAGGGGTTAGGGTTAGGTTTACTGTTCACGGTTAGGGTTGGGTTTAGGGGTTAGCATTAGGGTTAGGGATTAGGTTTAGAGTAAGGGTCTAGAGTTAATGTTGGGCTTTAGGCTCGGGGCTTAGGTTCAGGGTCAGGGGTTAGCGTTGGTGGTAGGGCTTAGCTTTAGCGGTCAGTTTAAGGGCACAGGACCTGGTTAATCTACGGTGAGAGGGGTGCGGTCGGGGTCACCACGAAAGCACAACATCATTCCCTGGGCCTTGGGAGAGGACCTCCATGCAGGACTCAGGCGGAGCCTCATCTCACACATGGCATGGCTGTATTGTAGGCTTGCTTCACTCTGGGAATGGAAGTAGTGTGAGAATTAGGGTTGGGGTTGGGGTTAGGGTTTTTCGTGTTAGGGGTTAGGTTTCGAGTCAGGGTTAGGTGCTAGGGATTAGTGGTTAGGGTTAGAGTTAGTGTTAGGGGTAAGGTGTTAAGTCTGGGTTAGGGGGCCAGGGTAAGGTTTAGGGTTGGAGTTAGCGTTAGGGTTAGGGGTTAGGGTTAAGGGATAGGGTTAGGATTCAGGGTGAGGGTTAGAGGGTTAACAGTTGGGGTTAGGCTTAGGGGTTAGGGATAGTGTTAGGGTTAAGGGTTAGGAGCTTGGTTCAGGTTTAAGGTTAGCATTAGGGGTTGGGGTTAGTGTTAACTGTAGGTCAGTGTTGGGGTTAGATCTCTAGGCATTAGGGTAAAGGTTAGGGTTAGGGTTAAGAGTTAGGGTTCTGTTTAATGGTTAGGATTGGGAATAGGGTTAAGGGTTAGGGTTAAGGTTAGGGGTTATGACGAAGGATCAACGGTTAGGGTTACTTTTAGGCGTAGGGTTAGGGTAAGGGGTTAGGGTTAGTGTTAGTGTTGTTGGTCGGGTTAAGGTTAGGGTTGGCGTTTCAGAAATAGGGATTAGGTGTTATGGTTATAGCTAGGAGGTAGGGTTATAATGACGGTATAGGGCTTGTTCTCAGGGTGTCATGCATTAACGTTAAGATATGGGGTTAAAGTTAGGGTTATGGTGAGGTTTACCTGTTAAGGTGAGCAGTAGGATGAGGGTTAGGTGTTATGTTGTGGGTTAGGCTTATGGGTGAGGGGTAGGGTTTATGCTTAGGGCACGGGCCCTGTATGCCCTAGGAGGCAAAGTTAGGTGTCTGTGATGGTCGCTGGGAACCCACTCTACCGCACGCAGTGTATGCGCCTCTGGGTTTCATGCAGGACACTGTGGCAGAGCCTCCTTTCACGCATGGCATGGGAGGATTGCAGGCTTTCTAAACTCTAAGAAAGCAAGAAGTCTGAGAATTAGATTTAGGGTTAGGGTTATGGTTAGGGTTAAGGATGAAGTTTAGTGTTAGGGTGAGGGCTTAGGGTTAGGGATTAGGGTTAGGGTTAAAGGTTACTCTTAGATTTAACGGTTACACTTTGGTTTAGGGTTGAGGTTTAAGGTTAGGGTTAAGATGAGGGGTTAGGGTTTGGTACAGGGTTAGGGTTAAGTGTTAGGTTTAGGGTTGAAGATTAGGATTAGGGTTAGGATTAAAGGTTAGCGTGAGAGTTAACGCTTAGGGTTAAGGTTAATAGTTAGGTGTTAGGGTTAGGGTTAGGGTTAGTTTTAGGGTTAGAGTTATGTGCTATGGTTTGTGTTAGAGGTTAGGGTTAGGTTTACTGGTCAGGGTTCGGGTTACGTTTAGGGGTTAGCATTAGGTTTAGGGTTAGGGTTAAGGTATAGGATTAGGGTTAAGTGTTGGGCTTAGGGTTAGGGTTTAGTGTTAGTGTTATCATTAAGGATTAGGGTTAGGGTCAGGGTTAAATGCTTGGGTGCGGGTAATGGTTAGGGTCAGGGTTAAGGTTCACGGATAGGGTTAGTGTTAAGGGTTACGGGTAGGTTTAGGGTTCAGGGTTAGTGTTAGCATTAGGGCTTAAGTTTAGGATTAGGCGGTAGGTTAGATTTAGGGATAGATCTAGGCGTTAGGGTAAGGGCTAGCGTTAGGGTTAAGAGATAGGTTTAGGTTTAATGCTTAGGATTAGGGTTAGGGTTTGGGGTTAAAGTAAGTGTTAGGGGTTAGGTTTAAGGATCAAAGGTTAGGGTTATTTTTAGCTGTAGTGTTAGGGTTAGGGATAAGGGATCCCATTAGCATTAAGGGTCTTCCTTACTGTAGGGTTAAGGGTTAGGCTTAGAGTTAAAGCTTAAGGTTAGGGTCAGTGTTAAGATTTAGGGTGAGGGTTTACGGTCAGGGTAAAGGTTAAGCGTTAGGGTTAGGGATTAGTGATTAGGGTTTTTGGTTAGTGTTAGGGTTAGCGGTTAGGAGTTCGTGTTTTATTAAGGGGTATGGTTAGAATTAGGATTGGGGTTAGAGTTAGGGTGAGGTATAGGTGTTAGGTTTAGGGGTTAGTTTTAGGGTAAAAGGATAGGATTAGGGTTACGGGTTGGGCTTAGGTTTAGGGTTAAAATTTACTGCTAGGGATAGGGATAGGGTTCAGGGTTAGCTTTAGGGGTTCTGGTTAGGATTAGGTGTCAGGTTAGTGTCAGGGTTAGGTCTAGTCGTGAGGGTAAGGTTTAGGGTTAGCGTTAAGAGCTAGGGTTAGGTTTAATGGTTAGGATTAGGATTAGGGTTAAGGGTTAGGGTAAGGCTTAGGGGTTAGGGTGAAGGGTTAGGGTCAAGGGTTAGGGTTTTTGTTAGGCATAGCGTTGGGGTTAGAAGTAAGGTTTACTGTCAGTGTTAGGGTTGTAGGTAGGGTTACGGTTAGGGTTAGCGGTTTAGAATTAGGGTTAGGGATTAGGTGTCACAGTGATGACTAGGAGATAGGGTTAGAATTATGGGATAGGGGTTGTTCTCAGGAAATGGGTTATGCATTAACGTTAGGATAAGAGGTTAAAGTTAGGCGCACGGTGAGGTTTACGTGTTAAGGGGAGAAATAGGAACAGGGTTGGGTGTTATGTTCAGGGTTAGGGTTATCTGTTAAAGGTATTGTTTATGCTTAGCGCACGGGCCCTGTCTGCATTAGACGGGCGGGGGGAGTTTAGGGGGCTGGGATTGTACCCGGGAACCCACTCTATCATACTCTGGGTATGGGCCGGGGGTTTCATGCAGGACACAGTGGTAGAGCCTCCTTTCACACATGGCATTGGAGGATTGCAGGCTCTCTAAACTCTAAGAAAGCAAGAAGTCTGAGAATTAGATTTAGGGTTAGGATTCTGGTTAGGGTTAAGGATGAAGTTTAGTGTTAGGGTGAGGGCTTAGGGTTAGGGAATAGGGTTAGGGTTAAAGGTTACTCTTAGGTTTAACGGTTACACTTTGCTTTAGGGTTGAGGTTTACGGTTAGGGTTAAGATGAGGGGTTAGGGTTTGGTACAGGGTTAGGGTTAAGTGTTAGGTTTAGGGTTGAAGATTAGGATTAGGGTTAGAATTAAAGGTTAGCATGAGAGTTAACACTTAGGGTTAAGGTTAAGAGTTAGGGTTTACGGTTAATGTTAGGGTTAGTTTTAGGGTTAGAGTTATGTGCTATGGTTTGTGTTAGAGGTTAGGGTTAGGTTTACTGGTCACGGTTAGGGTTACGTTTAGGGGTTAGCATTAGGGTTAGGGTTAGGGTTAGGGTTAGGGTTAAGGGATAGGATTAGGATTAACTGTTGGACTTAGGGTTAGGGTTTAGTGTTAGGGTTAGCATTAAGGATTAGGGTTAGGGTCAGGGTTAAATGCTTGGGTGCAGGTAATGGTTAGGGTCAGGGTTAAGGTTCACGGATAGGGTTAGTGTTAAGGGTTACGGGTAGATTTAGGGTTCAGGGTTAGTGTTAGCATTAGGGCTTAAGGTTAGGATTAGGCGGTAGGTTAGATTTAGGGTTAGATCTAGGCGTTAGGGTAAGGGCTAGCGTTAGGGTTAAGAGATAGGGTTAGGTTGAATGCTTAGGATTAGGGTTAGGGTTTGGGGTTAAAGTAAGTGTTAGGGGTTAGGTTTAAGGATCCAAGGTTAGGGTTATTTTTAGCTGTAGTGTTAGGGTTAGGGATAAGGGATCCCATTAGCATTAAGGGTTTTCCTTACTGTAGGGTTAAGGGTTAGGCTTAGAGTTAAAGGTTAAGGTTAGGGTCAGTGTTAAGATTTAGGGTGAGGGTTAACGGTTAGGGTAAAGGATAAGCGTTAGGGTTAGGGATTAGTGATTAGGGTTTTCGGTTAGTGTTAGGGTTAGCGGTTAGGAGTTAGTGTTTTATGAAGGGGTATGGTTAGAATTAGGATTGGGGTTAGAGTTAGGGTGAGGTATAGGGGTTAGGTTTAGGGGTTAGTTTTAGGGTAAAAGGATAGGATTAGGGTTACGGGTTGGGCTTAGGTTTAGGGTTAAAGTTTACTGCTGGGGTTAGGGATAGGGTTCAGGGTTATCTTTAGGGGTTCTGGTTAGGGTTAAACGCTGAACACCTGCAAATAATTTTCAACGTAGTGGTTAATTGAAAAGCTCTGCGATATACTTCTTGGAACAAGCCAGCTACCTGTTCCCACGCAAAGAGGAGTATATAGAACCATGGTGGATTTCCAGCTGATGAAGTAAAGGATTATTAAAGGAACGGGATGACCATGGGGATCATCGTCAATTCTCTGAAACAGAATCCGCCCTTTTCACCTGCCAAACACATGCCCACTTCTCCTCTCTGGGGATAATAAAAACTAACCAGCGAACTGACAGAGGGCCTGACCCACCCATCCACATCGACCACACACAACAAAAAACCGTACCCTCCAGCTACTAATTATAATGCTAACTTGCAAAATTTCGCTGCATTTTAAAACAATGGAAAAATGGTGGTGGGATGATACTTAGAAGAATGGCTTCTTGTCAGTCTCCACTAACAAAAATAGGCAACACCAAGTCAGCTACTCCTCAGCATAGTTATGTCCGTCGCAGCCTTCTTGGGTTTCAGGAGGCACATACAAACGTTAGCAAAATTATGGTGAAACGCTGAACACCTGCAAATAATTTTCAACGTACTGGCTAATTTGAAAACTCTCCAGCATACTTCTTGGAACAAGCCAGGTACCTGTGCTCACGCATAGAGGAGTATATAGAAACATGGTGGAATCCCAGCTGATGAAGCAAAGGATTCTTAAAGGAATAAGATGACCATGCGGATCCTGTTTAATTCTCTGAAACAGAATCCGCACTTTTCACCTGCCAAACACATGCCCACTACTCTTCTCTGGGGATAATAAAAACAAACCAGCGATCTCACAGAGGGCCTGAACACCCATCCTGACCGACCCCACCAAAAAAAAAAAGTACCCTCAGCTACTAATTATAATGCCAATTTGCAAAATTTCCCTGCATTTTTAAACAATGGAGAAATGATGGTGGGATGATACTTAGAAGAATGGCTTCTTGTCAGGCTCCACTAAAAAAATAGGCAACACGAATTCAGCTACGCCTCAGCATACTTATATCCCTGGCAGTCATATTGGGTTTCAGGAGACACATACAAACGTTATAAGAACTATGGTGAAACGCTGAAAACCTGCAATAGATTTTCAACGTACTGCTTAATTGAAAAGCTCTGCGGCATACTTCTTGGAACAAGCCAGTTACGCGCAAAGAGGAGTATATAGAACCACGGTGGATTTCCAGCTGATGAAGTAAAGGATTATTAAAGGAACGGGATGACCATGGGGATCATCGTTAATTCTCTGAAACAGAATCCGCCCTTTTCACCTGCCAAACACATGCCCACTTCTCCTGTCTGGGGATGATAAAAACTAACCAGCGAACTGACAGAGGGCCTTACCCCCCCCCATCCACATCGACCACACACACAAAAAAAACCGTACCCTCAAGCTACTAATTATAATGCTAACTTCCAAAATTTCCCTGCATTTTTAAACAATGGAAAAATGGTGGTGGGATCATACTTAGAAGAATGGCTTCTTGTCTGTCTCAACTAACAAAAATAGGCAACACCAAGTAGCTACTCCTCAGCATAGTTATGCCAGTCGCAGCCTTCTTGGGTTTCAGGAGGCACATACAAACGTTATCAAAATTACGGTGAAACGCTGAAAACCTGCAAATAATTTTCAACGTACTGGTTAATTTGAAAACTCTCCAGCATACTTCTTGGAACAAGCCAGGTACCTGTGCCCACGCATAGAGGAGTATATAGAAACATGGTGGAAACCCAGCTGATGAAGCAAATGATGCTTAAAGGAATGAGATGACCATGCGGATCCTGTTTAATTCTCTGAAACAGAATCCGCACTTTTCACCTGCCAAACACATGCCCACTACTCTTCTCTGGGGATAATAAAAACAAACCAGCGATCTGACAGAGGGCCTGAACACCCATCCTGACCGACCCCACAAAACAAAAAAGTACCCTCCAGGTACTAATTATAATGCCAATTTGCAAAATTTCCCTGCATTTTTAAACAATGGAGAAATGATGGTGGGATGATACTTAGAAGAATGGCTTCTTGTCAGTCTCCACTGACAAAAATAGGCAACACCAAGTCAGCTACGCCTCAGCATAGTTATGTCCGTAGCAGCCATATTTGGTTTCAGTAGGCACATACACACGTTATCACAATTATGGTGAAACGCTGAAAACCTGCAAAGGATTTTCAACATACTGGTTAACTGAAAAGCTCTGAGGCATACTTCTTGGAACTAGCCAGTTTCCTGTGCCCACGCATAGAGAAGTATATAGAACCATGGTGGATTCCCAGCTCATGAAGCAAAGGATTCTTAAAGGAACGGGATTACCATGCGGATCCTGTTTAATTCTCTGAAACAGATCCGCAGTTTTCACCTGCCATACTAATACCCACTTCTCCTCTCTGGGAATAATAAAAACAAACCAGCGAACTGACAGAGGGCCTGACCAACACATGCACACCGACCTCACAGGAAAAAAAAAAAAAAAACACCATAGCCTCCAGCTACTTATTATAATGCTAACTTGCATAACGTTCCTGCATTTTTAAACAATGGAAAAATGATGTTGAGATGATACTTAGAAGAATGGATTCTTGTCAGTCTCCACTAATAAAAATAGGCAAAACCAATTCAGCTACGCCTCAGCATAGTTCTGTCCGTCGCAGCCTTCTTGGGTTTCAGGAGGCACAAACAAACGTTATCACAATTATGGTGAAACGCTGAACACCTGCAAATAATTTTCAACGTACTGGTTAATTGAAAAGCTCTGCGGCATACTTCTTGGAACAAGCCACTTACCTGTTCCCACGCAAAGAGTAGTATATAGAACCATGGTGGATTTCCAGCTGATGAAATAAAGGATTATTAAAGGAACGGGATGACCATAGGGATCATCGTAAATTCTCTGAAACAGAATCCGCCCTTTTCACCTGCCAAACACATGCCCACTTCTCCTCTCTGGGGATAATAAAAACCAACCAGCGAACTGACAGAGGGCCTGACCCCCCCATCCACATCGACCACACACAAAAAAAAAACCGTACCCTCCAGCTACTAATTATAATGCTAACTTGCAAAATTTCCCTGCATTTTAAAACAATGGAAAAATGGTGGTGGGATGATACTTAGAAGAATGGCTTCTTGTCAGTCTCCACTAACAAAAATAGGCAACACCAAGTCAGCTACGCCTCAGCATAGTTATGTCCGTAGCAGCCATATTTGGTTTCAGTAGGCACATACACACGTTATCACAATTATTCTGAAACGCTGAAAACCTGCAAAGGATTTTCAACATACTGGTTAATTGAAAAGCTCTGAGGCATACTTCTTGGAACAAGCGAGTTTCCTGTGCCCACGCATAGAGAAGTATATAGAACCATGGTGGATTCCCAGCTCATGAAGCAAAGGATTCTTAAAGGAACGGGATTACCATGCGGATCCTGTTTAATTCTCTGAAACAGATCCGCAGTTTTCAACTGCCATACTAATACCCACTTCTCCTCTCTGGGGATAATAAAAACAAACCAGCGAACTGACAGAGGGCCTGATCAACGCATCCACACCAACCCCACAGGAAAAAAAAAAAAAAAAACACCGTAGCCTCCAGCTACTAATTATAATGCTAACTTGCAAAACTTTCCTGCATTTTTAAACAAGGGAAAAATGATGGTGAGATGATACTTAGAAGAATGGATTCTTGTCAGTCTCCAGTAACAAAAATAGGCAACACCAAATCAGCTACGCCTCAGCATAGTTATGTCCGTCGCAGCATTCTTGGGTTTGAGGAGGCACAAACAAACGTTATCACAATTATGGTGAAACGCTGAACACCTGCAAATACTTTTCAACGTACTGGTTAATTGAAAAGCTCTGCGGCATACTTCTTGGAACAAGGCAGTTACCTGTTCCCACGCAAAGAGGAGTATATAGAACCATGGTGGATGTCCAGCTGATGCAGTAAAGGATTATTAAAGGAACGGGATGACCATGGGGATCATCGTTAATTCTCTGAAACAGAATCCGCCCTTTTCACCTGCCAAACACATGCCCAATTCTCCTCTCTGGGGATAATAAAAACTAACCAGCGAACTGACAGAGGGCCTGACCCCACCACCCACATCGACCACACAAAAAAAAACCGTACCCTCCAGCTACTAATTATAATGCTAACTTGCAAAATTTCCCTGCATTTTAAAACAATGGAAAAATGGTGGTGGGATGATACTTAGAAGAATGGCTTCTTGTCAGTCTCCACTAACAAAAATAGGCAACACCAAGTCAGCTACTCCTCAGGATAGTTATGTCCGTCGCAGCCTTCTTGGGTTTCAGGAGGCACAAACACACGTTATCACAATTATGGTGAAACGCTGAACACCTGCAAATAATTTTCAACGTAGTGGTTAATTGAAAAGCTCTGCGGTACACTTCTTGGAACAAGCCAGTTACCTTTTCCCACGCAAAGAGAAGTATATAGAACGATGGTGGATTTCCAGCTGATCAAGTAAAGGATTACTAAAGGAACGGGATGACCATGGGGATCATCGTTAATTCTCTGAAACAGAATCCGCCCTTTTGACCTGCCAAACACATGCCCACTTCTCCTCTCTGGGGATAATAAAAACTAACCAGCGAACTGACAGAGGGCCTGACCCCCCCATCCACATCGACGAGACACACACAAAATAAAACCGAACCTTCCAGCTACTAATTATAATGCTAACTTGCAAAATTTCCCTGCATTTTAAAACAATGGAAAAATGGTGGTGGGATGATACTTAGAAGAATGGCTTCTTGTCAGTCTCCACTAACAAAAATAGGCAACACCAAGTCAGCTACTCCTCAGCAAAGTTATGTCCGTCGCAGCCTTCTTAGGTTTCAGGAGGCACAAACAAACGTTATCAAAATTATGGTGAAACGTTGAACACCTGCAAATAATTTTCAACGTACAGGTTAATTTGAAAACTCTCCAGCACAATTCTTGGAACAAGCCAGGTACCTGTGCCCACGCATAGAGGAGTATATAGAAACATGGTGGAAACCCAGCTGATGAAGCAAATGATGCTTAAAGGAATGAGATGACCATGCGGATCCTGTTTAATTCTCTGAAACGGAATCCGCACTTTTCACCTGCCAAACACATGCCCACTACTCTTCTCTGGGGATAATAAAAACAAACCAGCTATCTGAGAGAGGGCATGAACACCCATCCTGACCGACCCCACACAAAAAAAAGTACCCTCCAGCTACTAATTATAATGCCAATTTGCAAAATTTCCCTGCATTTTTAAACAATGGAGAAATGATGGTGGGATGATATTTAGAAGAATGGCTTCTTGTCAGTCTCCACTGACAAAAATAGGCAACACCAAGTCAGCTACGCCTCAGCATAGTTATGTCCGTAGCAGCCATATTTGGTTTCAGTAGGCACATACACACGTTATCACAATTATGGTGAAACGCTGAAAACCTGCAAAGGATTTTCAACATACTGGTTAATTGAAAAGCTCTGAGGCATACTTCTTGGAACTAGCCAGTTTCCTGTGCCCACGCATAGACAAGTATATAGAACCATGGTGGATTCCCAGCTCATGAAGCAAAGGATTCTTAAAGGAACGGGATTACCATGCGGATCTTGTTTAATTCTCTGAAACAGATCCGCAGTTTTCACCTGCCATACTAATACCCACTTCTCCTCTCTGGGGATAATAAAAACAAACCAGCGAACTGACAGAGGGCCTGACCCACACATCCACACCGACTCCACAGGAAAAAAAAAAAATACATCGTAGCCTCCAGCTACTAATTATAATGCTAACTTGCAAAACTTTCCTGCATTTTTAAACAATGGAGAAATGATGGTGGGATGATATTTAGAAGAATGGCTTCTTGTCAGTCTCCACTAACAAAAATAGGCAATACCAAGTCAGCTACGCCTCAGCATAGTTATGTCCGTCGCATCCTTCTTGGGTTTCAGGAGGCACAAACACACGTTATCACAATGATGGTGAAACGCTGAACACCTGCAAATAATTTTCAACGTACTGGTTAATTGAAAAGCTCTGCGGCATACTTCTTGGAACTAGCCAGTTACCTGTTCCCACGCAAAGAGGAGTATATAGAACCATGGTGGATTTCCAGCTGATGAAGTAAAGGATTATTAAAGGAACGGGATGACCATGGGGATCATCGTTAATTCTCTGAAACAGAATCCGCCCTTTTCACCTGCCAAACACATGGCCACTTCTCCTCTCTGGCGATAATAAAAACTAACCAGCGAACTGACAGAGGGCCTGACCCCCCCATCCACATCGACGACACACAAAAAAAAAAAAAACGTACCCTCCAGCTACTAATTATAATGCTAACTTGCAAAATTTCCCTGCATTTTAAAACAAGGGAAAAATGGTGGTGGGATGATACTTAGAAGAATGGCTTCTTGTCAGTCTCCACTAACAAAAATAGGCAACACCAAGTCAGCTACTCCTCAGCATAGTTATGTCCGTCGCAGCCTTCTTGTGTTTCAGGAGGCACAAACAAACGTTATCACAATTATGGTGAAACGCTGAACACCTGCAACTAATTTTCAACGTAGTGGTTAATTGAAAAGCTCTGCGGCATACTTCTTGGAACAAGCCAGTTACCTGTTCCCACGCAAAGAGGAGTATAGAGAACCATGGTGGATTTCCAGCTGATGAAGTAAAGTATTATTAAAGGAACGGGATGACCATGGGGATCATCGTTAATTCTCTGAAACAGAATCCGCCCTTAACCTGCCAAACACATGCCCACTTCTCCTCCCTGGGGATAATAAAAACTACCCAGCGAACTGACAGAGGGCCTGACCCCCCCCCCATCCACATCGACCACACAGAAAAAAAAAACCGTACCCTCCAGCTACTAATTATAATGCTAACTTGCAAAATTTCCCTGCATTTTAAAACAATGGAAAAATGGTGGTGGGATCATACTTAGAAGAATGGCTTCTTGTCTGTCTCCACTAACAAAAATAGGCAACACCGAGTCAGCTACTCCTCAGCATAGTTATGTCCGTCGCAGCCTTCTTGGGTTTCAGGAGGCACAAACAAAGGTTCTCACAATTATGGTGAAACGCTGAACACCTGCAAATAATTTTCAACGTAGTGGTTAATTGAAAAACTCTGCGGCATACTTCTTGGAACTAGCCAGTTACCTGTTCCCACGCAAAGAGGAGTATAGAGAACCATGGTGGATTTCCAGCTGATGAAGTAAAGGATTATTAAAGGAATGGGATGACCATGGGGATCATCGTTAATTCTCTGAAACAGAATCCGCCCTTTTCACCTGCCAAACACATGCCCACTTCTCCTCTCTGGGGATAATAAAAACTAACCAGCGAACTGACAGAGGGCCTGACCCCCACCATCCACATCGACCACACAAAAAAAAAAAAAAACCCTACCCTCCAGCTACTAATTATAATGCTAACTTGCAAAATTTCCCTGCATTTTAAAACAATGGAAAAATGGTGGTGGGATGATACTTAGAAGAATGGCTTCTTGTCAGTCTCCACTAACAAAAATAGGCAACACCAAGTCAGCTACTCCTCAGCATAGTTAGGTCCGTCGCAGCCTTCTTAGGTTTCAGGAGGCACAAACAGAGGTTCTCACAATTATGGTGCAACGCTGAGCACCTGCAAATAATTTTCAAGGTAGTGGTTAATTGAAAAGCTCTGCGGCATACATCTTGGAACAAGCCAGTTACCTGTTCCCACGCAAAGAGGAGTATAGAGAACCATGGTGGATTTCCAGCTGATGAAGTAAAGGATTATTAAAGGAACGGAATGACCATGGGGATCATCGTTAATTCTCTGAAACAGAATCCGCCCTTTTCACCTGCCAAACACATGCCCACTTCTCCTCTCTGGGGATAATAAAAACTAACCAGCGAACTGACAGAGGGCCTGACCCCCACCATCCACATCGACCACACACACAAAAAAAACCGTACCCTCCAGCTACTAATTATAATGATAACTTGAAAAATTTCCCTGCATTTTAAAACAATGGAAAAATGGTGGTGGGATGATACTTAGAAGAATGGCTTCTTGTCAGTCTCCACTAACAAGAATAGGCAACACCAAGTCAGCTACTCCTCAGCATAGTTATGTCCTTCGCAGCCTTCTTGGGTTTCAGGAGGCACAAACAAAGGTTCTCACAATTATGGTGAAACGCTGAACACCTGCAAATAATTTTCAACGTAGTGGTTAATTGAAAAGCTCTGCGGCATACTTCTTGGAACAAAGCAGTTACCTGTTCCCACGCAAAGAGGAGTATAGAGAACCATGGTGGATTTCCAGGTGATGAAGTAAAGGATTTTTAAAGGAACGGGATGACCATGGGGATCATCGTTAATTCTCTGAAACAGAATCCGCCCTTTTCACCTGCCAAACACATGCCCACTTCTCCTCTCTGGGGATAATAAAAACTAACCAGCGAACTGACAGAGGGCCTGACCCCCACCATCCACATCGACCACACACAAAAAAAAAACCGTACCCTCCAGCTACGAATTATAATGCTAACTTGCAAAATTTCCCTGCATTTTAAAACAATGGAAAAATGGCGGTGGGATGATACTTAGAAGAATGGCTTCTTGTCAGTCTCCACTAACACAAATAGGCAACACCAAGTCAGCTACTCCTCAGCATAGTTATGTCCGTCGCAGCCTTCTTGGATTTCAGGAGGGACATACAAACGTTATCAAAATTATGGTGAAATGCTGAACACCTGCAAATAATTTTCAATATACTGGTTAATTTGAAAACTCTCCAGCATAATTCTTGGAACAAGCCAGGTACCTGTGCCCACGCATAGAGGAATATATAGAAACATGGTGGAATCCCAGCTGATGAAGCAAAGGATTCTTAAAGGAATGAGATGAAAATGCGGATCCTGTTTAATTCTCTGAAACAGAATCCGCACTTTTCACCTGCCAAACACATGCCCACTACTCTTCTCTGGGGATAATAAAAACAAACCAGCGATCTGACAGAGGGCCTGAACTCCCATCCTGACCGACCCCACAAAACAAAAAAGTACCGTCCAGCTACTAATTATAATGCCAATTTGCAAAATTTCCCTGCATTTTTAAACAATGGAGAAATGATGGTGGGATGATACTTAGAAGAATGGCTTCTTGTCAGTCTCCACTGACAAAAATAGGCAACACCAAGAAAGCTACGCCTCAGCATAGTTATGTCCGTAGCAGCCATATTTGGTTTCAGTAGGCACATACACACGTTATCACAATTATGGTGAAACGCTGAAAACCTGCAAAGGATTGTCAACATACTGGTTAATTGAAAAGCTCTGAGGCATACTTCGTGGAACTAGCCAGTTTCCTGTGCCCACGCATAGACAAGTATATAGAAACATTGTGGATTCCCAGCTCATGAAGCAAAGGATTCTTAAAGGAACGGGATTACCATGCGGATCCTGTTTAATTCTCTGAAACAGATCCGCAGTTATCACCTGGCATACTATTACCCAATTCTCCTCTCTGGAGATAATAAAAACCAACCGGGGAACTGACAGAGGGCCTGACCAACACATCCACACCGACCCCACAGGAAAAAAAAAAAAACACTGTAGCCTCCAGCTACTAATTATAATGCTAACTTGCAAAATTTCCCTGCATTTTAAAACAATGGAAAAATGGTGGTGGGATGATACTTAGAAGAATGGCTTCTTGTCAGTCTCCACTAACAAAAATAGGCAACACCAAGTCAGCTACTCCTCAGCATAGTTATGTCCGTCGCAGCCTTCTTGGGTTTCAGGAGGCACAAACAAAGGTTCTCACAATTATGGTGAAACGCTGAACACCTGCAAATAATTTTCAACGTAGTGGTTAATTGAAAAGCTCTGCGGCATACTTCTTGGAACAAGGCAGTTACCTGTTCCCACGCAAAAAGAGGAGTATATAGAACCATGGTGGATTTCCAGCTGATGAAGTAAAGGATTATTAAAGGAACGGGATGACCATGGGGATCATCGTTAATTCTCTGAAACAGAATCCGCCCTTCTCACCTGCCAAACACATGCCGACTTCTCCTCTCTGGGGATAATAAAAACTAACCAGCGAAATGACAGAGGGCCTGAACCCCCCCATCCACATCCACCACACACACAAAAAGAAACCGTACCCTCCAGCTACTAATTATAATGCTAACTTGCAAAATTTCCCTGCATTTTAAAACAATGGCAAAATGGTGGTGGGATCATACTTAGAAGAATGGCTTCTTGTCTGTCTCCACTAACAAAAATAGGCAACACCAAGTCAGCTACTCCTCAGCATAGTTATGTCCGTCGCAGCCTTCTTGGGTTTCAGGAGGCACAAACAAAGGTTCTCACAATTATGGTGAAACGCTGAACACCTGCAAATAATTTTCAACGTAGTGGTTAATTGAAAAGCTCTGCGGCATACTTCTTGGAATAAGGCAGCTACCTGTTCCCACGCAAAGAGGAGTATATAGAACCATGGTGGATTTCCAGCTGATGAAGTAAAGGATTATTAAAGGAACGGGATGACCGTGGGGATCATCGTTAATTCTCTGAAACAGAATCCGCCGTTTTCACCTGCCAAACACATGCCCACTTCTACTCTCTGGGGATAATAAAAACTAACCAGCGAACTGACAGAGGGCCTGACCCACCCCCATCCACATCGACCACACACAAAAAAAAAAACCCGTACCCTCCAGCTACTAATTATAATGCTAACTTGCAAAATTTCCCTGCATTTTAAAACAATGGAAAAATGGTGGTGGGATCATACTTAGAAGAATGGCTTCTTGTCTGTCTCCACTAACAAAAATAGGCAACACCAAGTCAGCTACTCCTCAGCATAGTTATGTCCGTCGCAGCCTTCTTGGGTTTCAGGAGGGACATACAAACGTTATCAAAATTATGGTGAAACGCTGAAAACCTGCAAATAATTTTCAACGTACTGGTTAATTTGAAAACTCTCCAGCATACTTCTTGGAACAAGCCAGGTACCTGTGCCCACGCATAGAGGAGTATATAGAAACATGGTGGAATCCCAGCTGATGAAGCAAAGGATTCCTAAAGGAATGAGATGACCATGCGGATCCTGTTTAATTCTCTGAAACAGAATCCGCACTTTTCACCTGCCAAACACATGCCCACTACTCTTCTCTGGGGATAATAAAAACAAACCAGCGATCTGACAGAGGGCCTGAACACCCATCCTGACCGACCCCACAAAACAAAAAAGTACCCTCCAGCTACTAATTATAATGCCAATTTGCAAAATTTCCCTGCATTTTGAAAAAATGGAGAAATGATGGTGGGATGATACTTAGAAGAATGGCTTCTTGTCAGTCTCCACTGACAAAAATAGGCAACACCAAGTCAGCTACGCCTCAGCATAGTTATGTCCGTAGCAGCCATATTTGGTTTCAGTAGGCACATACACACGTTATCACAATTATGGTGAAATGCTGAAAACCTGCAAAGGATTGTCAACATACTGGTTAATTGAAAAGCTCTGAGGCATACTTCTTGGAACTAGCCAGTTTCCTGTGCCCACGCATAGACAAGTATATAGAACCATGGTGGATTCCCAGCTCATGAAGCAAAGGATTCTTAAAGGAACGGGATTACCATGCGGATCCTGTTTAATTCTCTGAAACAGATCCGCAGTTTTCACCTGCCATACTAATACCCACTTCTCCTCTCTGGGGATAATAAAAACCAACCGGGGAACTGACAGAGGGCCTGACCAACACATCCACACCGACCCCACAGGAAAAAAAAAAAAAAAACACCGTAGCCTCCAGCTACTAATTATAATGCTAACTTGCAAAATTTTCCTGCATTTTTAAACAATGGAAAAATGATGGTGAGATGATACTTACAAGAATGGATCCTTGTCAGTCTCCACTAACAAAAATAGGCAAAACCAAGTCAGCTACGCCTCAGCATAGTTATGTCCGTCGCAGCCTTCTTGGGTTTCAGGAGGCACAAACAAACGTTATCACAATTATGGTGAAACGCTGAACACCTGCAAATAATTTTCAACGTAGTGGTTAATTGAAAAGCTCTGCGGCATACTTCTTGGAACAAGGCAGTTACCTGTTCCCACGCAGAGAGGAGTATATAGAACCATGGTGGATTTCCAGCTGATGAAGTAAAGGATTATTAAAGGAAAGGGATGACCATGGGGATCATCGTTAATTCTCTGAAACAGAATCCGCCCTTTTCAGCTGCCAAACACATTCCCACTTCTCCTCTCTGGGGATAATAAAAACTAACCAGCGAACTGACAGAGGGCCTGACCCCCACCATCCACATCGACCACACAAAAAAAAAAAAACCGTACCCTCCAGCTACTAATTATAATGCTAACTTGCAAAATTTCCCTGCATTTTAAAACAATGGAAAAATGGTGGTGGGATGATACTTAGAAGAATGGCTTCTTGTCAGTCTCCACTAACAAAAATAGGCAACACCAAGTCAGCTACTCCTCAGCATAGTTATGTCCGTCGCAGCCTTCTTGGGTTTCAGGAGGCACAAACACACGTTATCACAATTATGGTGAAACGCTGAACACCTGCAAATAATTTTCAACGTAGTGGTTAATTGAAAACCTCTGCGGCATACTTCTTGGAACAAGGCAGTTATCTGTTCCCACGCTAAGAGGAGTATATAGAACCATGGTGGATTTCCAGCTGATGAAGTAAAGGATTATTAAAGGAACGGGATGACAATGGGGATCATCGTTAATTCTCTAAACAGAATCCGCCCTTTTCACCTGCCAAACACATGCCCACTTCTCCTATCTGGGAATAATAAAAACTAACCAGCGAACTGACAGAGGGCCTGACCCCCCCCCATCCACATCGACCACACACACACAAAAAAAATCCGTACCCTCCAGCTACTAATTATAATGCTAACTTGCAAAATTTCCCTGCATTTTAAAACAATGGCAAAATGGTGGTGGGATCATACTTAGAAGAATGGCTTCTTGTGTGTCTCCACTAACAAAAATAGGCAACACCAAGTCAGCTACTCCTCAGCATAGTTATGTCCGTCGCTGCCTTCTTGGGTTTCAGGAGGCACAAACAAAGGTTCTCACAATTATGGTGAAACGCTGAACATCTGCAAATAATTTTCAACGTAGTGGTTAATTGAAAAGCTCTGCGGCATACTTCTTGGAACAAGCCAGTTACCTGTTCCCACGCAAAGAGGAGTATATAGAACCATGGTGGATTTCCAGCTGATGAAATAAAGGATTATTAAAGGAACGGGATGACCATGGGGATCATCGTTAATTCTCTGAAACAGAATCCGCCCTTTTCACCTGCCAAACACATGCCCACTTCTCCTCTCTAGGGATAATAAAAACTAACCATTGAACTGACAGAGGGCCTGACCCCCCCATCCACATCGACCACACACACAAAAAAAAACCGTACCCTCCAGCTACTAATTATAATGCTAACTTGGAAAATTTCCCTGCATTTTAAAACAATGGAAAAATGGTGGTGGGATGATACTTAGAAGAATGGCTTCTTGTCAGTCTCCACTAACAAAAATAGGCAACACCAAGTCAGCTACTCCTCAGCATAGTTATGTCCGTTGCAGCCTTCTTCGGCATTTTAAAACAATGGAAAAATGGTGGTGGGATGATACTAGAAGAATGGCTTCTTGTCAGTCTCCACTAACAAAAATAGGCAACACCAAGTCAGCTACTCCTCAGCATAGATATGTCCGTCGCAGCCTTCTTGGGTTTCAGGAGGCACAAACAAAGGTTCTGACAATTATGGTGAAACGCTGAACACCTGCAAAGAATTTTCAACGTAGTGGTTAATTGAAAAGCTCTGCGGCATACTTCTTGGAACAAGGCAGTTACCTGTTCCCACGCAAAGAGGAGTATAGAGAACCATGGTGGATATCCAGCTGATGAAGTAAAGGATTATTAAAGGAAAGGGATGACCATGGGGATCATCGTTAATTCTCTGAAACAGAATCCGCCCTTTTCACCTGCCAAACACATGACCACTTATCCTCTCTGGGGATAATAAAAACTAACCAGTGAACTGACAGAGGGCCTGACCACCCCCATCAACATCGACCACACACACAAAAAAAAACCGTACCCTCCAGCTACTAATTATAATGCTAACTTGCAAAATTTCCCTGCATTTTAAAACAATGGAAAAATGGTGGTGGGATGATACTTAGAAGAATGGCTTCTTGTCAAGTCTCCACTAACAAGAATAGGCAACACCAAGTCAGCTACTCCTCAGCATACTTATGTCCGTCGCTGCCTTCTTGGGTTTCAGGAGGCACAAACAAAGGTTCTCACAATTATGGTGAAACGCTGAACACCTGCAAATAATTCACAACGTAGTGGTTAATTGAAAAGCTCTGCGGCATACTTCTTGGTACAAGCCAGTTACCTGTTCCCACGCAAAGAGGAGTATATAGAACCATGGTGGATTTCCAGCTGATGAAGTAAATGATTATTAAAGGAACGGGATGACCATGGGGATCATCGTTAATTCTCTGAAACAGAATCCGCCCTTTTCACCTGCCAAACACATGCCCACTTATCCTCTCTGGGGATAATAAAAACTAACCAGCGAACTGACAGAGGGCCTGACCCCCCTATACACATTGACCACACACAAAAAAAAAAAACCGTACCCTCCAGCTACTAATTATAATGCTAACTTGCAAAATTTCCCTGCATTTTAAAACAATGGAAAAATGGTGGTGGGATGAGACTTAGAAGAATGGCTTCTTGTCAGTCTCCACTAACAAAAATAGGCAACACCAAATCAGCCACTCCTCAGCATAGCTATGTCCATCGCAGCCTTCTTGTGTCTCAGGAGGCACAAACAAAGGTTCTCACAATTATGGTAAAACGCTGAACACCTGCAAATAATTTTCAACGTAGTGGTTAATTGAAAAGCTCTGCGGCATACTTCTTGGAACAAGGCAGTTACCTGTTCCCACGCAAAGAGGAGTATATAGAACCATGGTGGATATCCAGCTGATGAAGTAAAGGATTATTAAAGGAACGGGATGACCATGGGGATCATCGTTAATTCTCTGAAACAGAATCCGCCCTTTTCACCTGCCAAACACATGCCCACTTCTCCTCTCTGGGGATAATAAAAACTAACCAGCGAACTGACAGAGGGCCTGACCCCCCCCCATCCACATCGACCACACACAAAAAAAAAACCGTACCCTCCAGCTACTAATTATAATGCTAACTTGGAAAATTTCCCTGCATTTTAAAACAATGGAAAAATGGTGGTGGGATGATACTTAGAAGAATGGCTTCTTGTCAGTCTCCACTAACAAAAATAGGCAACACCAAGTCAGCTACTCCTCAGCACAGTTATGTCCGTTGCAGCCTTCTTCGGCATTTTAAAACAATGGAAAAATGGTGGTGGGATGATACTAGAAGAATTGCTTCTTGTCAGTCTCCACTAACAAAAATAGGCAACACCAAGTCAGCTACTCCTCAGCATAGATATGTCCGTCGCAGCCTTCTTGGGTTTCAGGAGGCACAAACAAAGGTTCTGACAATTATGGTGAAACGCTGAACACCTGCAAAGAATTTTCAACGTAGTGGTTAATTGAAAAGCTCTGCGGCATACTTCTTGGAACAAGGCAGTTACCTGTTCCCACGCAAAGAGGAGTATAGAGAACCATGGTGGATATCCAGCTGATGAAGTAAAGGATTATTAAAGGAAAGGGATGACCATGGGGATCATCGTTAATTCTCTGAAACAGAATCCGCCCTTTTCACCTGCCAAACACATGACCACTTATCCTCTCTGGGGATAATAAAAACTAACCAGTGAACTGACAGAGGGCCTGACCACCCCCATCAACATTGACCACACACACAAAAAAAAACCGTACCCTCCAGCTACTAATTATAATGCTAACTTGCAAAATTTCCCTGCATTTTAAAACAATGGAAAAATGGTGGTGGGATGATACTTAGAAGAATGGCTTCTTGTCAAGTCTCCACTAACAAGAATAGGCAACACCAAGTCAGCTACTCCTCAGCATACTTATGTCCGTCGCTGCCTTCTTGGGTTTCAGGAGGCACAAACAAAGGTTCTCACAATTATGGTGAAACGCTGAACACCTGCAAATAATTTACAACGTAGTGGTTAATTGAAAAGCTCTGCGGCATACTTCTTGGAACAAGCCAGTTACCTGTTCCCACGCAAAGAGGAGTATATAGAACCATGGTGGATTTCCAGCTGATGAAGTAAATGATTATTAAAGGAACGGGATGACCATGGGGATCATCGTTAATTCTCTGAAACAGAATCCGCCCTTTTCACCTGCCAAACACATGCCCACTTATCCTCTCTGGGGATAATAAAAACTAACCAGCGAACTGACAGAGGGCCTGACCCCCCTATACACATTGACCACACACACAAAAAAAAAACCGTACCCTCCAGCTACTAATTATAATGCTAACTTGCAAAATTTCCCTGCATTTTAAAACAATGGAAAAATGGTGGTGGGATGAGACTTAGAAGAATGGCTTCTTGTCAGTCTCCACTAACAAAAATAGGCAACACCAAATCAGCCACTCCTCAGCATAGCTATGTCCATCGCAGCCTTCTTGTGTCTCAGGAGGCACAAACAAAGGTTCTCACAATTATGGTAAAACGCTGAACACCTGCAAATAATTTTCAACGTAGTGGTTAATTGAAAAGCTCTGCGGCATACTTCTTGGAACAAGGCAGTTACCTGTTCCCACGCAAAGAGGAGTATATAGAACCATGGTGGATATCCAGCTGATGAAGTAAAGGATTATTAAAGGAACGGGATGACCATGGGGATCATCGTTAATTCTCTGAAACAGAATCCGCCCTTTTCACCTGCCAAACACATGCCCACTTCTCCTCTCTGGGGATAATAAAAACTAACCAGCGAACTGACAGAGGGCCTGACCCCCCCCCATCCACATCGACCACACACAAAAAAAAAACCGTACCCTCCAGCTACTAATTATAATGCTAACTTGCAAAATTTTCCTGCATTTTAAAACAATGGAATAATGGTGGAGGGATGATACTTAGAAGAATGGCTTCTTGTCAGTCTCCACTAACAAAAACAGGCAACACCAAGTCAGCTACTCCTCAGCATAGTTATGTCCGTCGCAGCCTTCTTGGGTTTCAGGAGGCACAAACACACGTTATCACAATTATTGTGAAACGCTGAACACCTGCAAATAATTTTCAACGTAGTGGTTAATTGAAAAGCTCTGCGGCATACTGCTTGGAACAAGCCAGTTACCTGTTCCCACGCAAAGAGGAGTATATAGAACCATGGTGGATTTCCAGCTCATGAAGTAAAGCATTATTAAAGGAACGGGATCACCATGGGGATCATCGTTAATTCTCTGAAACAGAATCCGCCCTTTTCACCTGCCAAACACATGCCCACTTCTCCTCTCTGGGGATAATAAAAACTAACCAGCGAACTGACAGAGGGCCTGACCCCCACCATCCACATCGACCACACAAAAAAAAAAAAAACGTACCCTCAAGCTACTAATTATAATGCTAACTTGGAAAATTTCCCTGCATTTTAAAACAATGGAAAAATGGTGGTGGGATGATACTTAGAAGAATGGCTTCTTGTCAGTCTCCACTAACAAAAATAGGCAACACCAAGTCAGCTACTCCTCAGCATAGTTATGTCCGTCGCAGCCTTCTTGGGTTTCAGGAGGCACAAACAAAGGTTCTCACAATTATGGTGAAACGTTGAACACCTGCAAATAATTTTCAACGTAGTGGTTAATTGAAAAGCTCTGCGGCATACTTCTTGGAACAAGGCAGTTATCTGTTCCCACGCTAAGAGGAGTATATAGAACCATGGTGGATTTCCAGCTGATGAAGTAAAGGATTATTAAAGGAACGGGAATACCATGGGGATCATCGTTAATTCTCTGAAACAGAATCCGCCCTTTTCACCTGCCAAACACATGCCCACTTCTCCTATCTGGGGATAATAAAAACTAACCAGCGAACTGACAGAGGGCCTCACCCCCCCCCCATCCACATCGACCACACACAAAAAAAAAAAACCGTACCCTCCTGCTATTAATTATAATGCTAACTTGCAAAATTTCCCTGCATTTTAAAACAATGGAAAAATGGTGGTGGGATCATACTTAGAAGAATTGCTTCTTGTCTGTCTCCACTAACAAAAATAGGCAACACCAAGTCAGCTACTCCTCAGCATAGTTATGTCCGTCGCAGCCTTCTTGGGTTTCAGGAGGGACATACAAATGTTATCAAAATTATGGTGAAACGCTGAAAACCTGCAAATAATTTTCAACGTACTGGTTAATTTGAAAACTCTCCAGCATAATTCTTGGAACAAGCTAGGTACCTGTGCCCACGCATAGAGGAGTATATAGAAACATGGTGGAATCCCAGCTGATGAAGCAAAGGATTCTTAAAGGAATGAGATGACCATGCGGATCCTGTTTAATTCTCTGAAACAGAATCCGCACTTTTCACCTTCCAAACACATGCCCACTACTCTTCTCTGGGGATTATAAAAACAAACCAGCGATCTGACAGACGGCCTGAACACCCATCCTGACCGACCCCACAAAACAAAAAAGTACCCTCCAGCTACTAATTATAACGCCAATTTGCAAAATTTCCCTGCATTTTTAAACAATGGAGAAATGATGGTGGGATGATACTTAGAAGAATGGCTTCTTGTCAGTCTCCACGGACAAAAATAGGCAACACCAAGTCAGCTACGCCTCAGCATAGTTATGTCCGTAGCAGCCATATTTGGTTTCAGTAGGCACATACACACGTTATCACAATTATGGTGAAACGCTGAAAACCTGCAAAGGATTGTCAACATACTGGTTAATTGAAAAGCTCTGAGGCATACTTCTTGGAACTAGCCAATTTCCTGTGCCAACGCATAGACAAGTATATAGAACCATGGTGGATTCCCAGCTCATGAAGCAAAGGATTCTTAAAGGAACGGGATTACCATGCGGATCCTGTTTAATTCTCTGAAACAGATCCGCAGTTTTCACCTGCCATACTAATACCCACTTCTCCTCTCTGGGGATAATAAAAACCAACCGGGGAACTGACAGAGGGCCCTACCAACACATCCAAACCGACCCCACAGGAAAAAAAAAAAAAAAAACACCGTAGCCTCCAGCTACTAATTATAATGCTAACTTGCAAAATTTTCCTGCATTTTTAAACAATGGAAAAATGATGGTGAGATGATACTTACAAGAATGGATCCTTGTCAGTCTCCACTAACAAAAATAGGCAAAACCAAGTCAGCTACGCCTCAGCATAGTTATGTCCGTCGCAGCCTTCTTGGGTTTCAGGAGGCACAAACAAACGTTATCACAATTATGGTGAAACGCTGAACACCTGCAAATAATTTTCAACGTAGTGGTTAATTGAAAAGCTCTGCGGCATACTTCTTGGAACAAGGCAGTTACCTGTTCCCACGCAAAGAGGAGTATATAGAACCATGGTGGATTTCCAGCTCATAAAGTAAAGCATTATTAAAGGAAAGGGATGACCATGGGGATCATAGTTAATTCTCTGAAACAGAATCCGCCGTTTTCACCTGCCAAACACATGCCCACTTCTCCTCTCTGGGGATAATAAAAACTAACCAGCGAACTGACAGAGGGCCTGACCCCCACCATCCACATCGACCACACACAAAAAAAAAAACCGTACCCTCCAGCTACTAATTATAATGCTAACTTGCAAAATTTCCCTGCATTTTAAAACAATGGAAAAATGGTGGTGGGATGATACTTAGAAGAATGGCTTCTTGTCAGTCTCCACTAACAAAAATAGGCAACACCAAGTCAGCTACTCCTCAGCATAGTTATGTCCGTCGCAGCCTTCTTGGGTTTCAGGAGGCACAAACACACGTTATCACAATTATGTTGAAACGCTGAACACCTGCAAATAATTTTCAACGTAGTGGTTAATTGAAAAGCTCTGCGGCATACTTCTTGGAACAAGGCAGTTATCTGTTCCCACGCTAAGAGGACTATATAGAACCATGGTGGATTTCCAGCTGATGAAGTAAAGGATTATTAAAGGAACGGGATGACAATGGGGATCATCGTTAATTCTCTAAACAGAATCCGCCCTTTTCACCTGCCAAACACATGCCCACTTCTCCTCTCTGGGAATAATAAAAACTAACCAGCGAACTGACAGAGGGCCTGACCCCCCCATCCACATCGACCACACACACAAAAAAAAACCGTACCCTCCAGCTACTAATTATAATGCTAACTTGGAAAATTTCCCTGCATTTTAAAACAATGGAAAAATGGTGGTGGGATGATACTTAGAAGAATGGCTTCTTGTCAGTCTCCACTAACAAAAATAGGCAACACCAAGTCAGCTACTCCTCAGCATAGTTATGTCCGTTGCAGCCTTCTTCGGCATTTTAAAACAATGGAAAAATGGTGGTGGGATGATACTAGAAGAATGGCTTCTTGTCAGTCTCCACTAACAAAAATAGGCAACACCAAGTCAGCTACTCCTCAGCATAGATATGTCCGTCGCAGCCTTCTTGGGTTTCAGGAGGCACAAACAATGGTTCTGACAATTATGGTGAAACGCTGAACACCTGCAAAGAATTTTCAACGTAGTGGTTAATTGAAAAGCTCTGCGGCATACTTCTTGGAACAAGGCAGTTACCTGTTCCCACGCAAAGAGGAGTATAGAGAACCATGGTGGATATCCAGCTGATGAAGTAAAGGATTATTAAAGGAAAGGGATGACCATGGGGATCATCGTTAATTCTCTGAAACAGAATCCGCCCTTTTCACCTGCCAAACACATGACCACTTATCCTCTCTGGGGATAATAAAAACTAACCAGTGAACTGACAGAGGGCCTGACCACCCCCATCAACATCGACCACACACACAAAAAAAAACCGTACCCTCCAGCTACTAATTATAATGCTAACTTGCAAAATTTCCCTGCATTTTAAAACAATGGAAAAATGGTGGTGGGATGAGACTTAGAAGAATGGCTTCTTGTCAGTCTCCACTAACAAAAATAGGCAACACCAAATCAGCCACTCCTCAGCATAGCTATGTCCATCGCAGCCTTCTTGTGTCTCAGGAGGCACAAACAAAGGTTCTCACAATTATGGTAAAACGCTGAACACCTGCAAATAATTTTCAACGTAGTGGTTAATTGAAAAGCTCTGCGGCATACTTCTTGGAACAAGGCAGTTACCTGTTCCCACGCAAAGAGGAGTATATAGAACCATGGTGGATTTCCAGCTGATGAAGTAAAGGATTATTAAAGGAACGGGATGACCATGGGGATCATCGTTAATTCTCTGAAACAGAATCCGCCCTTTTCACCTGCCAAACACATGCCCACTTCTCCTCTCTGGGGATAATAAAAACTAACCAGCGAACTGACAGAGGGCCTGACCCCCCCCCATCCACATCGACCACACACAAAAAAAAAACCGTACCCTCCAGCTACTAATTATAATGCTAACTTGCAAAATTTTCCTGCATTTTAAAACAATGGAATAATGGTGGTGGGATGATACTTAGAAGAATGGCTTCTTGTCAGTCTCCACTAACAAAAACAGGCAACACCAAGTCAGCTACTCCTCAGCATAGTTATGTCCGTCGCAGCCTTCTTGGGTTTCAGGAGGCACAAACACACGTTATCACAATTATGGTGAAACGCTGAACACCTGCAAATAATTTTCAACGTAGTGGTTAATTGAAAAGCTCTGCGGCATACTTCTTGGAACAAGGCAGTTATCTGTTCCCACGCTAAGAGGAGTATATAGAACCATGGTGGATTTCCAGCTGATGAAGTAAAGGATTATTAAAGGAACGGGAATACCATGGGGATCATCGTTAATTCTCTGAAACAGAATCCGCCCTTTTCACCTGCCAAACACATGCCCACTTCTCCTATCTGGGGATAATAAAAACTAACCAGCGAACTGACAGAGGGCCTCACCCCCCCCATCCACATCGTCCACACACAAAAAAAAAAAACCGTACCCTCCAGCTACTAATTATAATGCTAACTTGCAAAATTTCCCTGCATTTTAAAACAATGGAAAAATGGTGGTGGGATCATACTTAGAAGAATTGCTTCTTGTCTGTCTCCACTAACAAAAATAGGCAACACCAAGTCAGCTACTCCTCAGCATAGTTATGTCCGTCGCAGCCTTCTTGGGTTTCAGGAGGGACATACAAACGTTATCAAAATTATGGTGAAACGCTGAAAACCTGCAAATAATTTTCAACGTACTGGTTAATTTGAAAACTCTCCAGCGTAATTCTTGGAACAAGCTAGGTACCTGTGCCCACGCATAGAGGAGTATATAGAAACATGGTGGAATCCCAGCTGATGAAGCAAAGGATTCTTAAAGGAATGAGATGACCATGCGGATCCTGTTTAATTCTCTGAAACAGAATCCGCACTTTTCACCTTCCAAACACATGCCCACTACTCTTCTCTGGGGATTATAAAAACAAACCAGCGATCTGACAGAGGGCCTGAACACCCATCCTGACCGACCCCACAAAACAAAAAAGTACCCTCCAGCTACTAATTATAACGCCAATTTGCAAAATTTCCCTGCATTTTTAAACAATGGAGAAATGATGGTGGGATGATACTTAGAAGAATGGCTTCTTGTCAGTCTCCACGGACAAAAATAGGCAACACCAAGTCAGCTACGCCTCAGCATAGTTATGTCCGTAGCAGCCATATTTGGTTTCAGTAGGCACATACACACGTTATCACAATTATGGTGAAACGCTGAAAACCTGCAAAGGATTGTCAACATACTGGTTAATTGAAAAGCTCTGAGGCATACTTCTTGGAACTAGCCAATTTCCTGTGCCAACGCATAGACAAGTATATAGAACCATGGTGGATTCCCAGCTCATGAAGCAAAGGATTCTTAAAGGAACGGGATTACCATGCGGATCCTGTTTAATTCTCTGAAACAGATCCGCAGTTTTCACCTGCCATACTAATACCCACTTCTCCTCTCTGGGGATAATAAAACCAACCGGGGAACTGACAGAGGGCCTGACCAACACATCCACACCGACCCCACAGGAAAAAAAAAAAAAAAAACACCGTAGCCTCCAGCTACTAATTATAATGCTAACTTGCAAAATTTTCCTGCATTTTTAAACAATGGAAAAATGATGGTGAGATGATACTTACAAGAATGGATTCTTGTCAGTCTCCACTAACAAAAATAGGCAAAACGAAGTCAGCTACGCCTCAGCATAGTTATGTCTGTCGCAGCCTTCTTGGGTTTCAGGAGGCACAAACAAACGTTATCACAATTATGGTGAAACGCTGAACACCTGCAAATAATTTTCAACGTAGTGGTTAATTGAAAAGCTCTGCGGCATACTTCTTGGAACAAGGCAGTTACCTGTTCCCACGCAAAGAGGAGTATATAGAACCATGGTGGATTTCCAGCTGATGAAGTAAAGGATTATTAAAGGAAAGGGATGACCATGGGGATCATCGTTAATTCTCTGAAACAGAATCCGCCCTTTTCACCTGCCAAACACATGCCCACTTCTCCTCTCTGGGGATAATAAAAACTAACCAGCGAACTGACAGAGGGCCTGACCCCCACCATCCACATCGACCACACACACAAAAGAAAACCGTACCCTCCAGCTACTAATTATAATGCTAACTTGCAAAATTTCCCTGCATTTTAAAACAATGGAAAAATGGTGGTGGGATGAGACTTAGAAGAATGGCATCTTGTCAGTCTCCACTAACAAAAATAGGCAACACCAAGTCAGCTACTCCTCAGCATAGTTATGTCCGTCGCAGCCTTCTTGGGTTTCAGGAGGCACAAACAAAGGTTCTCACAATTATGGTGAAACACTGAACACCTGCAAATAATTTTCAACGTAGTGGTTAATTGAAAAGCTCTGCGGCATACTTCTTGGAACAAGCCAGTTACCTGTTCCCAGGCAAAGAGGAGTATAGAGAACCATGGTGGATTTCCAGCTGATGAAGTAAAGGATTATTAAAGGAAAGGGATGACCATGGGGATCATCGTTAATTCTCTGAAACAGAATCCGCCCTTTTCACCTGCCAAATACATGCCCACTTCTCCTCTCTGGGGATAATAAAAACTAACCAGCGAACTGACAGAGGGCCTGACCACCCCATCCACATCGACCACACACACACAAAAAAAACCGTACCCTCCAGCTACTAATTACAATGCTAACTTGCAAAATTTCCCTGCATTTTAAAACAATGGAAAAATGGTGGTGGGATCATACTTAGAAGAATGGCTTCTTGTCAGTCTCCACTAACAAAAATAGGCAACACCAAGTCAGCTACTCCTCAGCATAGCTATGTCCGTCGCAGCCTTCTTGGGTTTCAGGAGGCACAAACAAAGGTTCTCACAATTATGGTGAAACGCTGAACACCTGCAAATAATTTTCAACGTAGTGGTTAATTGAAAAGCTCTGCGGCATACTTCTTGGAACAAGCCAGTTACCTGTTCCCATGCAAAGAGGAGTATAGAGAACAATGGTGGATTTCCAGCTGATGAAGTAAAGGATTATTAAAGGAAAGGGATGACCATGGGGATCATAGTTAATTCTCTGAAACAGAATCCGCCCTTTTCACCTGCCAAACACATGCCCACTTCTCCTCTCTGGGGATAATAAAAACTAACCAGCGAACTGACAGAGGGCCTGACCCCCTCCCATCCACATCGACCACACACACAAAAAAAAACTGTACCCTCCAGCTACTAATTATAATGCTAACTTGCAAAATTTCCCTGCATTTTAAAACAATGGAAAAATGGTTGTGGGATGAGACTTAGAAGAATGGCATCTTGTCAGTCTCCACTAACAAAAATAGGCAACACCAAGTCAGCTACTCCTCAGCATAGTTATGTCCGTCGCAGCCTTCTTGGGTTTCAGGAGGCACAAACAAAGGTTCTCACAATTATGGTGAAACGCTGAACACCTGCAAATAATTTTCAACGTAGTGGTTAATTGAAAATCTCTGCGGCATACTTCTTGGAACAAGCCAGTTACCTGTTCCCAGGCAAAGAGGAGTATAGAGAACCATGGTGGATTTCCAGCTGATGAAGTAAAGGATTATTAAAGGAAAGGGATGACCATGGGGATCATCGTTAATTCTCTGAAACAGAATCCGCCCTTTTCACCTGCCAAACACATGCCCACTTCTCCTCTCTGGGGATAATAAAAAATAACCAGCGAACTGACAGAGGGCCTGACCGCCCCCCCATCCACATCGACCACACACACACACAAAAATCGTACCCTCCAGCTACTAATTATAATGCTAACTTGCAAAATTTCCCTGCATTTTAAATCAATGGAAAAATGGTGGTGGGATGATACTTAGAAGAATGGCTTCTTGTCAGTCTCCACTAACAAAAATAGGCAACACCAAGTCAGCTACTCCTCAGCATAGTTATGTCCGTCGCTGCCTTCTTGGGTTTCAGGAGGCACAAACAAAGGTTCCACAATTATGGTGAAACGCTGAACATCTGCAAATAATTTTCAACGTAGTGGTTAATTGAAAAGCTCTGCGGCATACTTCTTGGAACAAGCCAGTTACCTGTTCCCACGCAAAGAGGAGTATATAGAACCATGGTGGATTTCCAGCTAATGAAGTCAAGGATTATTAAAGGAACGGGATGACCATGGGGATCATCGTTAATTCTCTGAAACAGAATCCGCCCTTTTCACCTGCCAAACACATGCCCACTTCTCCTCTCTGGGGATACTAAAAACTAACCAGCGAACTGACAGAGGGCCTGACCACCCCATCCACATCGACCACACACACACAAAAAAAACCGTACCCTCCAGCTACTAATTACAATGCTAACTTGCAAAATTTCCCTGCATTTTAAAACAATGGAAAAATGGTGGTGGGATGATACTTAGAAGAATGGCTTCTTGTCAGTCTCCACTAACAAAAATAGGCAACACCAAGTCAGCTACTCCTCAGCATAGCTATGTCCGTCGCAGCCTTATTGGGTTTCAGGAGGCACAAACAAAGGTTCTCACAATTATGGTGAAACGCTGAACACCTGCAAATAATTTTCAACGTAGTGGTTAATTGAAAAGCTCTGCGGCATACTGCTTGGAACAAGCCAGTTACCTGTTCCCACGCAAAGAGGAGTATAGAGAACCATGGTGGATTTCCAGCTGATGAAGTAAAGGATTATTAAAGGAAAGGGATGACCATGGGGATCATAGTTAATTCTCTGAAACAGAATCCGCCCTTTTCACCTGCCAAACACATGCCCACTTCTCCTCTCTGGGGATAATAAAAAATAACCAGCGAACTGACAGAGGGCCTGACCCCCCCATCCACATCGACCATACACACACAAAAAAACCCGTACCCTCCAGCTACTCATTATAATGCTAACTTGCAAAATTTCCCTGCATTTTAAAACAATGGAAAAATGGTGGTGGGATGATACTTAGAAGAATGGCTTCCTGTCAGTCTCCACTAACAAAAATAGGCAACACCAAGTCAGCTACTCCTCAGCATAGCTATGTCCATCGCAGCCTTCTTGGGTTTCAGGAGGCACAAACAAAGGTTCTCACAATTATGGTAAAACGCTGAACACCTGCAAATAATTTTCAACGTAGTGGTTAATTGAAAAGCTCTGCGGCATACTTCTTGGAACAAGGCAGTTACCTGTTCCCACGCAAAGAGGAGTATAGAGAACCATGGTGGATTTCCAGCTGATGAAGTAAAGGATTATTAAAGGAACGGGATGACCATGGGGATCATCGTTAATTCTCTGAAACAGAATCCGCCCTTTTCACCTGCCAAACACATGCCCACTTCTCCTGTCTGGGGATAATAAAAACTAACCATTGAACTGACAGAGGGCCTGACCCCCCCATCCACATCGACCACACACACACACACAAAAAAAACTGTACCCTCCAGCTACTAATTATAATGCTAACTTGCAAAATTTCCCTGCATTTTAAAACAATGGAAAAATGGTGGTGGGATGATACTTAGAAGAATGGCTTCTTGTCAGTCTCCACTAACAAAAATAGGCAACACCAAGTCAGCTACGCCTCAGCATAGTTATGCCCGTGGCAGCCATGTTGGGTTTAAGGAGGCATATACAAACTTTATCATAATTATGTTGAAACGTGCTGAAAACCCGGCAAATAATTCTCAACGTACTGTTTAATTCAAAAGCTCTGTGGCATACTTCTTGGAAGAAGCCTGTTACCTGGGCCCACGCATAGAGGGGTCTGGAGAACCATGGTGGATTCCAAGGTGATGAATCTAAGGATTCTTAAAGGAACAGGCTGAAAAGTGCAGATCCTGACTGAAACAGGATTCGGACTTTTTGCCTGCAACACACATGCCCACTTCTCCTCTCTAGGGATAACAAAAACAACCCATCGGATTGACAGATGGCCTGCCCCCGCCCCCCACCACCCCACACAAAATCGTGCCCTCCAGCGACTGATCCTTATGCTATCTGGCAATACGTCCTCTGCCTTTTAAAATAATGGAGATAGAATGGTGGAATTATACCTAAAAGACTGGCTTATTGCCAGACTCCCATACCAAGTATTGGCAACAGCAAGTCACCTAGGCCTCAGCACACGTTTGTCCCTGGCAGCCATCTTGGGTTTAAGGAGGCACAGATGAACCTTATCACAATTATGGTGAAAGGTGCTGCAAAAGCGGTCAAGTAATTCTCATGGTAGTGGTTACTTGAAAAGCTCTGCGGCATAATTCTTTGAACTAGCCAGTTAACTGGGCCCACGCATAGAGCAGTCTAGAGGCCCATGGTGGATTCCCAGCTGATGAAGCAAGGGATTCTTAATGGAACGGGGTGAAAAGTGCGGTTTCTGTTTCAGTCTAAGACAGAAACGGGGTCCGAACTTTTTACCTGCCACACACATGCCCACTTCTCCGGTCTGGGGAAAATAAAAACCATCCAGTGAACTGACAGAGGGCCTGCGCCCCCCACCCACACCGACCCCACAAATAAAAATGTCCCCTCCAGCTACTAATTATTATGCTAACTTGCAAAGGTTTCCGTGCATTTTAAAATAATGGGGAAAGTATGGTGGAATGATACTTAAAAGAATGGCCTCCTTCCAGCCTCCAGTAACAAGTGTCGTGAAATCCAAGTGACCTAGGCCTCAGCATAGTTTTCTCCGTGGCAGCCATCTTGTGTTTAAGGAGGCACAGACGATCCTTATCACAATTATGGTGATATGTGCTGCAGAAACTGGCAAATAATTCTACACGTAGTGTTTATCTCAAAAGCTGTGCAGCATACATCTTGGTACAGGCCAGTTCATGGGCCCATGCATGGAGGGTTCTAAGGAACCATGGTGGATTCCCAGCTGATGAATCAAAGGATTTTTAATGGAACCGGCTGAAAAGTGCGGATACTGTTTCAGTCTAACTGAAACAGGATCCGCACATTTCACCTGCCACAAATATATCCACTTCCCTGTCTGGGCATAATAAACACGAACAACCAGACTGACAGAGGGACTGTCCCCCAAACCACCCCGATCCCACCCAAAAACGTCCCCTCCGTTGACTCATCCTTATGCTAACTGCCGAAAGTTGCTCACCTTTTAATATAAGGGAGAAAGGATGGGGCAATGATAATTAAAAGACTGGATTCTTGTCAGACTCCCGTACCAAGTATTGGCAACACCAAGCGAGAGAACCCTCAGTATAGGTTTGTCCATGGAAGCCATCTAGGGTTTAAGGAAGCACAAATGAACCTTATCAAAATTATGGTAAAAGTGCTGGAAAAGCTGGCAAATAATTTCCATGGTAGTGGTTATTTCAAATGCTCTGTGGCATACTTCTTTGAACTAGCCTGTTAAGTGGGTCCACACATAGTGGGGTGTAGAGAACTATGGTGGATTCCCAGCTGATGAAGCAAAGGATTCTTAAAGGAACAGGATGAAAAGTGCCGATCCTGTATCAGTCTAAGACTGAAACAGGATCCACACTTTTCACTTGCCACACACATGTCCACTTCTCCTCTCCGGGGATAATAAAAACAAACCACTGGACTGACAGAGGGCCTGGCTCTGCCTCTCCCACCCCACACAAAAACGTTTCCTCCAGCGACTCATCCTTAAGCTAAATGGCAATAGGTGCTCTGCCTTTTAAAATAGTTGTGAAAGGAAGGTGGAATGATACTTAAAGGAATGGCTTCTTGCCACGGACCAGTACCAATTATCGGCAACTCCAAGGGAGATTGGCCTAACCGTAGTTGTTTCTGTGGAAGCCAGCTTGGGTTTCAGGATGCACTGCCTAACCTTTTCACAATCTTTGTGAAAGTTGCTGCAAAAACTGGCAAATAATACTCAATGTAGTGGTTATTTCCAAAGCTCTGCGGCATACATCTTGGAACTAGCCAGTTACCTGGACCCACACATAGAGGGGTCTCGACAGCCATGGTGGATTCCCAGCTGATGAATCAAAGGATTCGTAAAGGAACTGGCTGAAAAGTGCGGATCCTGTTTCAGTCTAAGACTGAAACAGGATCCGTACTTTTCACCTGCCACACACATGCCCACCTCTCCTCCTTGGGCATAATAAAGACAAACCACCAGACAGACAGAGAGCCTTCCCCTCAATGCACCACCCGACCCCACTCAAAAACGTCCCCTCCAGCAACTCATTCTTATGATAACTGGAAAAAGGTGTTCTGCCTTTTAAAATGATGGAGAAAGGATGGTGGAATGACTCTTAATAACATGGCTTCTTGCCAGGCTCCAGTACCAACTATCGGCAACACCAAGTGAACTAGGCCTCAGCATACTTTTGTCCGCCCCAGCCATCTTGGGTTGAAGGAGGCACGGACGAACCTTATCACAATTATGGTGAAAGGTGGTGCAAAAACTAGCAAATAATTGTCAACGTAGTGGTTATTTCAAAAGCTCTGTGGCATACTTCTTGGAACTAGCCAGTTACCTGGGCCCACGCATAGAGGTCTTTAAAGAACCATGGTGTATTCCCAGCTGATGAATCAAACGATTCTTTTTTGTTTGTTTGTTTGTTTGTTAGCTCATTATGGGGGTACAAAAGATCAGGCTATATACATTCCCCATGCCTCCCCTTTCCCCCGATTCTGAGCTTCAATTTTGTCCATTCCCTAGTCAGTGCACATCACATTCATCATGTAGGTGTGCACCCCTCCTCTCCCCCACCCCATCCCCCCCAGTTAGAACTTGAAGGGTGTCCATTCCCCAGGCAGTGCACATCACATTCATCAAGTAGGTATACACCCATCCCTTCCACCCGGCCCCAACCTCTGTCCGATACCCAATTGGTGTTGTTCCCAAATGTGCACTCAGGGAAACCAATTTGCTGGTGAGTACATGTGGTGCTTATTTTTCCATTCTTGGGATACTTCACTTAATAGAATGGGATCCAGCTCTCTCCAGGAGAACCAAAGAGATGCCATATCGCCATTATTTCTAATAGCTGAGTAATATTCCATGGTATACATATACCACATTTTGCTAATCCATTCATGAATTGATGGGCATTTGGGTTGTTTCCACATCTTTGTGATTGTGAATTGTGCTGCTATAATCATTCAGGTGCAGGTGTCTTTTTTATAGAATGACTTTTGTTCTTCTGGGTAGATGTCCAATAATGGAATTGCTGGATCGAATGGTAGGTCTACTTGAATCTGTTTAAGGTATCTCCACATTGCTTTCCACAGGGGCTGCACTAGTTTACAGTCCCACCAGCAGTTTATGAATGTACCTATCTCGCCACACCCACACCAACATGTATAGTTTTGGGACTTTTTGATAAAGGCCATTCCTACTGGAGTTAAGTGATATCTCATTGTGGTTTTGATTTGCATTTCCCTGATGATTAGAGATGTTGAACACTTTTTCATATGTTTGTTAGCCATTTTTATATCTTCTTTTGAAAAATTTCTATTTATGTCCTTTGCCCACTTTTTGATAGGGTTGTTTGATTTTTTCTTACTGATTTTTCTGAGTTCTAAATAGATTCTTGTTATCAGTCCTTTATCTGATGTGTAGTATGCGAAAATTTTTTCCCATTCTGTAGGTTGTCCATTTACTCTCGTGACTGTTTCTTTGGCTGTGTAGAAGCTTTTTAATTTGATCAGGTCCCATTTATTTATTTTTGTTGTTGCTGTGATTGCTTTAGGGGTCTTCTTCATAAATTCTTTGCCTAGGCCAATGTCTGTAAGAGTCTTTCCTACATTTTCTTCTAGAATTCTAATAGTTTCTGACCTTAGGTTTAAGTCTGTTAACCACTGTGATTTGATTTTTGTGTGTCCTGTTTTAGTCTTCTACATGTGGATATCCAGTTTTCCCAGCACCATTTATTAAATAAGGAATCTTTTCCCCAGAGTATGTTTTTGTCTGCTTTGTCAAAGATTAGATGGCTATATGAGGATGGTTTTATATTGGGATTTTCTGTTCTGTTCCACTGGTCTGTGTCCCTGCACTTGTGCCAGTACCAGGCTGTTTTAAGAACCACAGCCTTGTAGTATAGTTTGAAGTCTGGCAAATTAATACTTCCCATTTTGTTTTTGTTGTTTAAGATTGCTTTTGCTAAACGGGGTCTTCCCTGGTTCCATACAAAGCGTAAAATTATTTTTTCTATGTCTGTGAAAAAAGATGTTGGTAATTTAATAAGGATTGCATTGAATCTGTAGATAACTTTGGGCAGTATAGACATTTTAACAATGTTGATTCTACCGATCCATGAGCATGGTATGGTTTTCCACCTATTTACATGTTCTGCAATTTCCTTCCTCAGTGTTTCATAGTTCTCCCTATAGAGGTCCTTTACCTCCTTAGTTAAATAAATTCCTAGGTATTTTATTTTCTTTGTTGCTATTTTGAAGGGTATTGAGTCCTTAATTTGGTTTTCCATTTGACTGTTATTGGCATATATGAATTCCTCTGATTTGTGTGTATTGATTTTCTATCCTGAGACTTTACTGAATTCATTGATCAATTCCAGGAGTCTCTTGGTTGAAACCTTGGGGTTTTATAGATATAACATCATATCATCAGCAAAGAGTGAGAGTTTGATCTCTTCTGTCCCTATTTCAACTCCCTTGATTCTGCTCTCTTGCCTGATAGCTCTTGCAAGGACTTCCAATACTATGTAGAAAAGTAATGGGGACAGTGGTAAGCCTTGTCTGGTTCCAGTTTGAAGTGGGAATGCTTTCAGTTTTTCCCCATTCAGTATGATGTTGGCTGAGGGTTTGTCGTATATGGCTTGTATCATTTTTATATAGGCCCCATCTATGCCTATTTTGTTAAGTGTTCTTATCATAAAAGGGTGTTGAATTTTGTCAAATGCTTTCTCTGCATCTATTGAGAGGATCATCTGATCTTTATTTTTGCTTCTATTTATGTGATGAATTACATTCCCATATGTCAAACCATCCCTGCATCTCTGGGATGAAGCCCACTTGGTCGTGATGGATTATTTTTTTGATAAGCACTTGGATTCGATTTGTTAGAATTTTATTGAGAATTTTTGCATCTATATTCATAAGAGAAATTGGTCTATAGTTCTCTGTTTTAGTTGCATCCTTTCCTGGATTTGGTATCAGGATTATGTTGGCTTGGTAAAAAGTGTTGGGGAGAATCCCATCCTTCTCTATATTGGAGAATAGTTTATGTACGATGGGCACCAGTTCTTCTTTGTAGGTATGGTAGAATTCAGGTGTGAACCCATCTGGTCCAGGGCTTTTCTTTTTGGGAAGGTTTTTTATTGCTGTTTCAATTTCAGATCTAGATATCGGTCTATTCAGGAATTCTATTTCTTCCTGGTTGAGCCTGGGAAGGCTGTGTGTTTATAAGAATTTGTCCATTTCCTCCAGGTTTTCTAATTTGTGTGCATAAAGATTTTTGTAGAATTCATAGATGATATCATGTATCTCTGTGGCATCAGTCGTGATTACTCCTTTCGTGTTCCTGATCGAGGTTATAAGAGATTTTTCTTTTCTGCTCTTGGTTAGTTTAGCCAGAGGTGTGTCAATTTTGTTTATTTTTTCAAAGAACCAACTTTTGGTTTTATTAATCTCCGTTATGGTTTGGTTTAATCTCCCTTATGGTCCTTTTCATTTAGTTCTGATTTAATCTTAATAATTTCCTTCTGCTGGGTTTGGGTTTGGTCTCTTCTTTCTTCTCCAGCTCTTTGAGTCTATTCATTAGATTGTCTATTTGTAAGTTTTCTGTCTTTTTGGTATAGGCATTTATGGAAATAAATTTTCCTCTCAGGACTGCTTTAGCTGTGTCCCACAGATTTTGATAAGTTGTATCTCCTTTGTCGTTTAATTCAGAGAATCTTTTGATTTCTGACTTGATTTCTTCATTTATAAAATGATTGTTCAGGAGAAGGTTATTTAGCTTCCATGACTTTGAGTAGAAATGAGGATTTCTGTTAGGGTTCATTGTTACTTTTATTCCACTGTGATCCGAGAAGCTGCATGGTATTATTTCTATATTTTTAAATTTTTTAAGACATGCTTTATGTCCTAAGATATGGTCAATCTTGGAGAATGTCCCATGAGCTGATGAGAAGAACTTATATTCAGTGGTATTTGGGTAGAATGTCCTGTAGATGTCAGTCAGGCCCATTTGTTCTAGCATTCTATATACGTCCAATATTTCTTTGTTTATTTTTTGTTTGGAGGATCTGTCTTGAACTGTCAGTGGCGTGTTAAAATCTCTGGCTACTAAAGTGTTGTTATCTATCATTTGGTTCAGATCAAGTAGGGTTTGCTTTATGAATCTGGGTGCACCTAGATCGGGTGCATATATGTTAAGTATAGTTATGTCTTCTTGTTGAATTGTACCCTTCACCAGTATATAGTAACCATCTTTGTCTTTCTTTACTTTTGTTGATTTAAAAACTACGTTATCGGAGATTAGAACTGCCACGCCAGCTTTCTTTTGGGTTCCATTTGCTTGGAATATTGATTTCCACCCTTTTATTTTCAGTCTAAATGCATCCTTGCAGGTTAGATGAGTTTCCTGAAGACAGCAGATACTTGGCTTATATCTTTTTTATCCATCGGGCCAGTCCATGTCTCTTGAGTGGGGAATTCAATCCATTCACATTTAATGAGAGAACTGATAAGCGAGACAGATTGCTGTTCCTCATGTTGGGTTGAATTTCATTGATCTGTTTTCTCTCTTGAGCCATTATGATAACTGTGTTTTCATATTTATCTCTTGATTAGTGTTACATTCGAAGGTCCTTCTTGTGCTGGACCACGTGTAACTCTGTTTTGAATACTTCTTGGAAAGCTGCTCTTGTCTTGGTGAATTCTCTGAGTTTTTGTTTATCTGAGAATGTCTTAATTTCACCTTCATATATAAAACTGAGCTTATCTGGGTACAGGATTCTAGGCTGGGCATTATTCTGTTTCAGAAGAGTGAGAATGGGGCTCCAATCTCTTCTTGCTTGTAAGGTTTCAGTTGAGAAATCTGGCGTGATTCGGATGGGCTTTCCTTTGTATGTTACTTGTTTTTTTCTCCTTACAGATTGAAGAAGGGCCTCGTTAGTGGATATTTTGGTCAGTCTGATAACTACATGACGTGGTGTCTTCCTATTTGGTATGAATCTCTCAGAGGTTCTTTGAGCTTCTTGAACCTGTGTATCTAGAGATTTGGCAAGGCCTGGGAAATTTTCCTCAATTATATCTTCAGATACTTTATTCAACCCTTGCTTATTGTCTTCTTCACCCTCAGGAATGCCGATAACTCTCACGTTAGGCTTCTTTACATAATCCCACATTTCTTGTAGACTATGATTATTTCTCATGTTTCTTTGTTTTAACTCTGTGACTGCCTTATTTAATTGGAAAGTGTTATCTTCGATCTCTGAGATTCTTTCTTCTGTTTGATCTACCCTGCTCTTGAGACTTTCCACTGTGTTTTGTAGCTCCTTGAATAAATTTTTCATTTCCAGGAGTTCAGTTTGATTTTTCTTCAGTATTTCAATTTCTTTGGTGAATTTTTCTTCCAAGTCCTGGATCTTTTTTGTGGTTTCTTTGTGTTGATTATCCATTTTTTCTTGCATAATGTTCAGCGTATTTATGATCCATGTTTGAAATTCTTCCTGTGACATGTTGCTATTTGGAATCTGCTTTGTGTTAATTGGTGGAGAACTAGTAATCCTCTTTGAGGGCATGGTTTCAGCTTGATTCTTTATACTCCTAGAGTTCCTTCGCTGAGCCCTTCCCATCTGAATGAATCCTTAAGATCCCTTCTTTCAGCTTTAGTCTGGATAGGGGCACACTGTGAGTGCCAGGTAAGCTGCCTCCTCTGTCACTAGGGGGAGCCCTTCACATATTGTTCAGGATTTTGCTAGCTCCGCTGGGGGGGCTGCCCCTCTTCCTCTCCCGAGGTGGCTTCTGTCTCTCTCTGCAAGAAAGACAGTGGATAGGGAGAGTGGAGCGGTGCCCTCATTCACCCAGTGCCCCAGCCACTGCAGTTCCCGCGGGAGATGGTCTGCCCCACCCCAATGTCTGCAAGGTCCACGCTCCACTCTCTCGTGACTGGGGAACCACTCAGTGTTCACACAAAGGTGGAGCTCCTAGTCAGGGTCCGTGGACTAGGGAAGGGAGCCGCCCAGGGAGCCGCCCGGTACCCAATCGCTCCTCAGCGTTTAGGCTGTGGACCCCTACAATGGCGGCCGCCCGTCTGCAGATCACTGTCACTGGGGTTGAATGCTCAGGGACCGGCAGAGGCCAGAGGAGCCGGGGAGCGGGAGAATCCAGCCGCCCACCTATACGAGGCAGTTTGGCGTCTGCTAGAGCCGGGACCAAAGCAGCCCCACCGCCCACGTATAGGAGACAGTTGCTAGGTGCGTCAGCTGCGCACAGCACTCCAGGGTCCAAAATGCCTCCTGCCAATGTCTCTTCTCTGCAGAGCCCCACATCTCCCGTGGCGATTCTGCACCGACTTCAGGCAGATCCTCAATTGAGTGGGTGTGGAGGTCAGAGGGGGAACAAGATGCTTTCCTGTGGGGCTGAACCCACCCCACTCTCTGGTGAGGTGGGTACAGCTGTCCCGTGCTCCCTTCTCTATTGGCCATCCCGCACTCTCCAGATTTTGGTGATTTATTTCCCTAATCACCTCAGTCTTTTCTTGCTCTCTCTCTCTGTCCCACGCTGATTCTCCATGGATTCACACCACCGTTCTTGTGGGGAAGTGAACCTCTAGGGTTGTGGCAGTGGGAGACCCATGCCTTCCACTCCAGGAGCACGAATCCAGGAGGTCACCACCATTCCACCATCATTGAGAATGAATCAAAGGAGTCTTAAAGGAACGGGCTGAAAAGTGCGGATCCTGTTTCAGTCTAAGTCTGAAACAGGATCCGCACTTTTCACCTGCCACACACATGCCCACTTCTCCTCTCTGGGCATAATAAAAACAAACCACTGGACTGACAGAGGGCTTGCCCCCCCACACACACCACACGACCCCACACAAAAACGTCCCCTCCAGTGACTCATTCTTATGCTAACTGGCAAATGGTGCTATGCCTTTTAAAATAATGGAAAAAGGATGGTGGAATGATACTTGAAAGACTGGTTTTATTCCACGCTCCCGTACCAAGTATCGGCAACACCAAGTGAGCTAGGCCTCAGCATAGTTTTTTCCCTGGCAGCCATCTTGGGATTAAGGAGGCAGAGAAGTACCTTGTCACAATTATGGTGAAAGGTGCTGCAAAAATTGGCAAATAATTCTCCACGTAGTGGTTATTTCAAAAGCTCTATGGCATACTTCTTGGAACCAGCTAGTTACCTGGGGCCACGCATAGAGGGTTATAGAGAACCATGGTGGATTCACGGAAGAAGAGTCAAATGATTCTTAAAGGAACGGGCAGAAAATGTGGATCCTGTTTCAGTCTAAGACTAAAACAGGATCCGCACTTTTCACCTGCTGCACACATGCCAACTTCTCCTCTCTGAGGATAAAAAAAAAAAAAAAAAAAACACTGGACTGGCAGAGCGCCTGCCCCCTCACACACCACCTGACCCCACACAACAACGTGCCCTCCAGCAACTCATTCTTATGCTAACTGGCAAAAGGTGCTCTGCCTTTTAAAACAATGGAAAAAGGTTGGTGGAATGATACTTAAAAGACTGGCTTCTTGCCAGGCTCCAGTACCAAGTATAGGCAATACCAAGTGAGGTAGGCCTCAGCATGGTTTTGTCCATGGCAGCCAGCTTGGTTTAAGGAGGCAGAGACGAACCTTGTCACAATTATGGTGAAAGGTGCTGCAAAAACTGGCAAATAATTCTCCACGTAGTGGTTATTTCAAAAGCTCTGCAGCATAATTCTTGGAAGTATCCAGTTAAAGGGTCCCACGCATTGAGGGGTCCAGAGAACCATGGTAGATTGCCAGGTGATGAATCAAAGGATTCTTAAAGAAACGGGCTGAAAACTGCTGATCCTCTTTCACCCTAAGACTGAAAGAGGATCAGCACTTTTCACCTGCCACACACATGCCCACTTCTCCTCTCTGGGCCTAATAAAAACAAACCGCCAGACTGAAAGATGCCCTGACCCCCAAACACCACCCGACCCCACAAAAAAAGTCCCTTCCAGCGACTCATTCTTATGCTAACTGCCAAAAGGTGCTCTGCCATTTAAAATAGTGGAGAAAGGATCATGGAATGATACTTAAAAAACTGGCTTCTTGCCAGGGTCCAGTACCAAGTATTGGCAACACCAAGTGAGCTATGCCTCAGCATAGTGTTTTCCATGGCAGCCATCTTGTGTTTAAGGATGCAGAGGCGAATCTTAACACAATTATTGTGAAAGGTGCTGCAAAAACTGGCAAATAATTCTCACCATAGTAGTTATTTCAAAAGCTCTGAGGTATACTTCTTGGAACCAGCCAGTTTACTGGGTGCACTCATAGAGGGGTCTATAGAACCTTGGTAGAGTCCCAGCTGATGAATCAAATGATTCTTAAAGGAACAGGCTGAAAACTGCGGATCCTGTTCAGTCTAAGACTGAAACAGGATCTGTCCTTTTCACCTGCCACACACATACCCACTTCTCCTCTCTGGGGATAATAAAAACAAATCACCAGACTGACAGAGGGCCTGCCCCTCCACCACCCCCTGACTCGACATAAAAACATCCCCTCCAGCAACTCATTCTTATGCTCACTGGTGAAAGGTGCTCTGCCTTTTAAAATAATGGAGAAAGGATGGTGGAATGATACTTGAAAGAGTGGTCTCTTGCCAGGCTCCAATACCAAGTATCAGCAACACCAAGTTAGCTAGGCCTCACCATAGTTTTTTCCGTCACAGCAATCTTGGATTTAAGGAGGGAGAGATGAACCTTATCACAATTATCGTGAAAGGTGCTGCAAAAACTGGCAAATAACTCTCAATCTAGTGTTTATTTCAAAAGCTCTGTGACATACTTCTTGGAACAAGCCAGTTACCTGTGCCCACGCATAGAGGGGTCTAAGACTGAAACAGGATCCACACTTTTCAACTGCCACACACATGCCCACTTCTCCTCTCTGGGGATAATATATACAAACCACCATACTGACAGATGGTCTGCCTCCCACCACCCCCCCAACCCCACACGAAAACCTACCCTCCAGTGACTGATCCTTATGCTAAGTGGTGAAAGGTGTTCTGCTTTTGTAAATAATGGAAAAAGGATGGTGCAAT